>NW_022262967.1:0-152323 GCF_002021735.2 Oncorhynchus kisutch | reverse complement strand
CAACACAGATGACACTGTGATAGACTACATCCAATTTGCTGAGTAGAGCGTTGGAGGCTATTTTGTAAATGACATTGCCGAAGTCAAGGATGGGTAGGATATAGTCAGTTTTTACGGGGTATGTTATGCGCATGAGTGAAGTAGGCTTTGTTGTGAAATAGGAAGCCGATCTAGATTTAATTTTGGTTTGGAGATGCTTAATGTGAGTTTACAGTCTAACCAGGCACCTAGGTATTTGTAGTTGTCCACATCGTCCAGAGTGGTGATTCTGGACGGGCGGGCAGGTGTGGGCAGTGATCTGTTGAAGAGCATACATTTAGTTTTACTTGCATTTAAGAGCAGTTGGAGGCCACGGAAGGAGAGTTGTGTTGCATTGAAGCTTGCCTGGAGGTTAGTTAACACAGTGTCCAAAGAAGGGGAAGACATTTACAGAATGGTGTCTACGTAGAGGTGGATCAGAGAATCACCAGCAGCAAGAGCGACATCATTGATATATACAGAGAACAGTCGGCCCGAGAATTGAACCCTGTGGCACCCCCATAGAGCCTGCCAGAGGCCCGGACAACAGGCCCTCCGATTTGACACACTGAACTCTATTGGAGAAGTAGTTGGTGAACCAGGCAAGGCAGTCATTTGAGAAACCACGGCTGTTGAGTCTGCCGATAAGAATGCGGTGATTGACAGAGTCGAAAGCCTTGGCCGGGTAGATGAAGACGGCTGCACAGTACTGTCTTTTATCGATGACGGTTATGATATTGTTTAGGACCCTGAGCGTGGCTGAGGTGCACCCATGACAAACTCGGAAACCAGATTGTGGAGAAGGTACGGTGGGATTCTAAATGGTCGGTGATCTGTTTGTTAACTTGGTTTTCGAAGACTTTAGAAAGGCAGGGCAGGATTTCACAATGAACTGTTTCAATGAGAAGGTAGATGTTATTTCATGCTACTTACACTTGCATGGTTTGACACCAGTATTGCCAGCATTTGTTTTATTCACTGGTCTATCTGGAGTGTTCAGAGAGGAGACTGAAGAAGTGAAGTAGACAAACTGCCAGTGTTTAAAGTTCTATGAAGTGAGTCTGTGTAGTTTCTAACCCTTGTGATAGTGAGTGGAGGATGATATAGCTCATCATTTTCATAACTTATGAGGTACTTTGAGAATAGTTTTATTCCCCTTTTGTATTGTACAGCCTACTGATATGAATACATACAGTACCCCTCCTGATATGAATACGTACAGTACCAGCCTACTGATATGAATACGTACAGTACCAGCCTACTGATATGAATACGTACAGTACCAGACTACTGATATGAATACGTACAGTACCAGATTACTGATATGAATACGTACAGTACCAGACTACTGATATGAATACGTACAGTACCAGCCTACTGATATGAATACGTACAGTACCAGACTACTGATATGAATACGTACAGTACCACCTTACTGATATGAATACGTACAGTACCAGCCTACTGATATGAATACGTACAGTACCAGACTACTGATATGAATACGTACACTGCCAGACTACTGATATGAATACGTACACTGCCAGACTACTGATATGAATACGTACACTGCCCAGACTACTGATATGAATACGTACACTGCCAGACTACTGATATGAATACGTACACTGCCAGACTACTGATATGAATACGTACAGTGCCAGACTACTGATATGAGTACGTACAGTGCCAGACTACTGATATGAGTACGTACAGTGCCAGACTACTGATATGAATACGTACAGTGCCAGACTACTGATATGAATACGTACAGTGCCAGACTACTGATATGAATACGTACAGTGCCAGACTACTGATATGAATACGTACAGTACCAGACTACTGATATGAATACGTACAGTGCCAGACTACTGATATGAATACGTACAGTGCCAGACTACTGATATGAATACGTACAGTACCAGACTACTGATATGAATACGTACAGTGCCAGACTACTGATATGAATACGTACAGTGCATTCGGAAAGTATTCAGACCCCTTGATTTTTTACCACATTTTGTTACGTTACAGCCTTATTTTAAAATTGATTAAATGAAAAATGTCCGTCATCAATCTACACTCAATACCCCATAATGACAAAGCAAACGCAGGTTTTTAGAAATGTTTAAACATTTATAAAAATAAAAAAAACGGATACCTTATTTACATAAGTATTCAGACCCTTGGCTATGAGACTCGACATTGAGCTCAGGTGCATCTTGTTTCCATTGATCATCCTTGAGATGTTTCTACAACTTGATTGTTGTCAACCTGTGGTAAATTCAATTGATTGGACATGATTTGGAAAGGCACACACCTGTCTATATAAGGTCCCATATTTCACAGTGCATGTCAGAGCAAAACCAATCACTTGGTCGAAGGAATTGTCCGTAGAACTCCATGAAAGGAAAAATTCACGAGGTGGTAAAATGGCGGCCCCCACTCGGTCAGTGTCAACAGACTTCAGTGCAGGCAGTGTGGATGCAGCAGAGAGACAATTTTACGGTTGCACTACTGTTTTTGAAGTTTAATGTAATGATTATCGGTTTACTACATGTGAAATAATATTGACACATTCAGTTTGTCTTTATCTATAAACGTTACTATGGTGTGAACAGGAAATACAATTGTTTTTTGAAGTAAAACCGTGAATACAAGGTTATTAAGGAAAATAGCACATGGTGCTGCCTAAAACAAAGCGTAACCTTGTACTAAATGGTTTTTGAGTAATTTATGCATTTTTCTACTACAGGTTAAGTTTTAGCTCAAATGTATTATGAAGCTCCTGCACCTAAATATAAACAGTACCAGCACACAAAATGAGTATCGGCAACTATTTCAGTCCAAGTCGAGCACTGAATTAGATAATTGAACAAGAACAAATGTAACATATTTAATAAAGAAGGTGCCAAAACTGTCAAGAAAATAACTTTTGTGTCTGTTTCTCTTCTACTATTTGCAGACTCAGGTATGAGGTTGGTAACATCAACAGTGAGGACAAACCCAGCCTGCCTCTCTCCTTCCACACTGAGTCCAAACCTACAGTCACTGGGTCCTGATTGTGACAGTGGAGCCCAGTTTTCACTGCAGGATCCAGAGATGGCATCAGTGAAGCTGGAAGACTGCAGTCAAACAATGGAGCTGAATGTCAACATTAAAGATGAAGAAGAGGAGGAGAATATTGGGACATCTGTTAGTCATGGTAAGAGCAGGTTCTATCTGACTAAGTTTGTTGTTCATTCCAACTTCCCACTGTGTATGAAAAGTTGCAGTAGAACTGATGACCAAAATGACAGGCTACTTTGACAAACGGAGAATCTGAGGTCAATATAAACGACCGTGTCTCTAATCCATCAATAGCCTAGGCCAGGTGTGAGGAGAAACACATTGTACAATATGAGGAGGAAGTTATAGTCCTAAACAAGCTTTCCAGTTTCACTGACTCACCCAATGATGTGCAGCTCACTCACCGAACAAAAGCTTATCTCCTTGCTTTACCTTGTAAAAACAATGCTGTTTGATCAATAGCCTATGTTTTCCAGCGATTGGATTAGAAATATTGCTAAAGGCCTGTTTTGGCTGCATGTTGTTCACTGACAGATTTGCCACATGTTCCTGACGGTAGACATGCCTTGTGATTTTGGCTACCCACAATCCACAGCTGGGCTATTTTAAATTAGCTATTGATCCTCTGTAACTAAATACTCCTGGTGTTGTATTGGGAATGATTTCATTTCTTTCTGAACAGACTGCAGAGTCCTGCAGCACCTCAACACACTTCCCACAGCTATTATTCTATCAGGAATAAATGAAGAAGTGCAATGCTGGAGAGATGAGTTGTCGGCTCATGTCTATAACAGCACAGAGAGGGAGAGAGATCATAGAAAGTGAATCTCATTTTAGTTCTATGAGAGATACAGGCGTGCTTCTCTCTCACCACAGGAATGGCCACGCCTTGGTCTAAATAGGCTACAATGTTGCAGAAACCATAAACCTGGTTCGGCCCAACATTAATACATTCTTATAACATCAGGCACGTTTTTATGGGGCATGATAATTACAGAGGAATCCAAATGTAATTACTCTTGATTGCTTTTATGCAGATTTTTGCGTGATGAAATACTTTTTCATGTCACAAGAGGTAGGCTACCTGATCCTGGCAAATGGATTCCGGAACGAAAGACTACAAAACTGAGAGGTGCCGGAAGATCTGGCTCAAATTAAGCACCACCGTTCTCATATAATGAGGTAGGGCCATCCCAAGGATCCCTGAATGCAACGACGGTTGCACCAAACCAAGATGGAAACAACTGGCTGTGGTCTAATGGGAACAGATGAGTCATAGTGGGCAGAGCCAAGCATGAGCTAGTACTAAATGTGGAAATCTACTATAGATTCACTTACGTTGCGTAGCCTAATTTATAGCGTGTACTTTGTCTAATGTGAGTTAATTAATGTTTTGTTGTCAATGCTTAGCTACCAGATCTATTGAACTGAGATCAGTCCTCAGCTCACCGGAGCTGAGTATCGGCACCTATTTCAGTCCAAGCACTGAATAGATAATTGAACAAAAATAAATATTATATTTTTATATATATATTTTTTTAAATAAGCAAGTGCCAGAACTGTCAAGACGAACTTTTTTTCTTATCTTTTTTTTCTGTTTCTCATTGTTACTACATACAGGACGACTAGAATTAAGTCTGAGGCCGGTAACATCAATAGTGAGGACAAACCCAGCCTGCCTCTCTCCTTCCACACTGAGTCCAAACCTACAGTCACTGAGTCCTGATTGTGACAGTGGAGCCCAGTTTGCACTGCAGGATCCAGAGATGGCATCATTGAAGCTGGAAGACTGCAGTCAAACACTTGAGCTGAATGTCAACATTAAAGATGAAGAAGAGGAGGAGAAGATTGGGAAATCTGTTTCTCATGGTAAGAGCAGGTTCTATCTAACTAAGTTTGTTGTTGGTTCCAACTTTCCACTGTGTATGAAAAGTTACAGTAGAACTGTTTCAATGAGAAGGTAGATGTTATTTCATGCTACTGACACTTGCATGGTTTGACACCAGTATTTCCAGCATTTGTTTTATTCACTTGGCTTACTGGAGTGATCAGAGAGGAGACTAAATAAGGGGAGGTTGACAAGCTGCCAGTGTTTTAAAGTTTTATGAAATGAGTGTGTGTCGTTACTAACCCTTGTTATAGTGAGTAGAGGATGACACGCCCCTTTTTAACTTTCAACTCTGCCCACTTTAGAATAGTTTTATTCCCCTGTGTTGTACAGCCTACTGATATGAATACATATGTCACCCGGTACAGACAGAAGAGGACTGGCCACCCCTTTGGGCCTGGTTCCTCTCTACATTTCTTCCAAGGTTCCTGCTTTCTAGGGAGTTTTTCCTGGCTACTGTGCTTCTACATCTGCATTGCTTGCTCTTTGGGGATTTTGGGCTGGGTTTCTGTGAAGCACTTTCTGACAACTGCTGATGTAAAAAGGGCTTCATAATATATACTTTGATTGACATGTATATCACACCAACTGACTGGTTGTTCTGATGTTGTTCACACAGGAGACCATGTTGAGACATTCTCTACATCTAGAGAGCAACAGCAGGGAAGATCACAGAGCTAAGAGGTCTCACCACTGCCAACATTGTGAGGAGATTTCCCATTTCTATCAAAGCTAAAACCACACCTACAAATACACAGCTGGAGAGAATCCCTATTCCTGTACTGACTGTGGGAAGAGATTCACAACACCAGGAGCTTTTGGCAGTTCATCAGAGAGTGCACACTGGAGGAAGCCTTTCTTCTGCTCTGACTGTGGAAAGAGTTTCTCTCTACTGGGCAACTTAAAAACACATGAACGTATACATACAGGAGTGAAGCCTTACTCCTGCTCTGACTGTGGACAGAGTTTCTCTCGACTGGGCCACTTAAAAACACATGAACGTAGACATATTGGAGTGAAGCCATCTCCTGCTCTGACTGTGTAAAATGCTTCACAACATCAGCTCAGCTAAAAGATCATCAGAGAACACACACAGGAGAGAAGCCTTTCTTCTGCTCTGACTGTGGAAATAGTTTCTCTCAACTTTCCCACTTAAAAACACATGAACGTATACATACAGGATTGAAGCCTTACTCCTGCTCTGACTGTGGAAAGAGTTTCTCTCAAATGGGCCACTTAAAAAGACATGAACGTAGACATATTGGAGTGAAGCCTTACTGCTGCTCTGACTGTGTAAAATGCTTCCAACATCAGCTGAGCTAAAAGATCATCAGAGAACACACACAGGAGAGAAGCCTTTCTTCTGCTCTGACTGTGGAAATAGTTTCTCTCAACTTTCCCACTTAAAAACACATGAACGTCTACATACAGGATTGAAGCTTTACTCCTGCTCTGACTGTGGAAAGAGTTTCTATCAAATGGGAAACTTAAAAAGACATGAACGTATACATACAGGAGAGAAGCCTTACTCCTGCTCTGACTGTGGAAAGAGTTTCTCTCTACCAGGCACCTTAAAAACACATGAACGTATACATACAGGAGTGAAGCCTTACTCCTGCTCTGACTGTGTAAAATTCTTCACAACATCAGCTGAGCTAAAAGTTCATCAGAGAACACACACAGGAGAGAAGCCTTACTCCTGCTCTGACTGTGGAAAGAGTTTCTCTAGACTGAGCCACTTAAAAAGACATGAACGTAGACATATTGGAGTAAAGCCTTACTGCTGGCTCTGACTGTGTAAAATGCTTCACAACATCAGCTGAGCTAAAAGTTCATCAGAGAACACACACAGGAGAGAAGCCTTACTCCTGCTCTGACTGTGGAAAGCGTTTCTCTCGACTGAGCCACTTAAAAAGACATGGACGTATACATACAGGAGTGAAGCCTTACTCCTGCTCAGACTATGGAAAGAGGTTCTCTCTACTGGGCATCTTAAAAGCCACCAAGGTAAACAAAGTAGAGAAGCCTTGCCACTGATCTGACTGTAGAGAACACACAAAGAACTGAACCTTACTTCTTCCTTGAGGTTTTTAAGCTAACTAGCCACAATTGTGGTTTTTTTTATATTACTATATTACAGATAGCCAGGGGTGCACTCCAACACCAACACCATTTACAAACAAAGCATTTGTGTTTAGTGAGTCCGCCAGATCAGAGGCAGTGGGGAGGACCAGGGATGTTATCTTGATAAGTGTGTGAATTGGACCATTTTCTGTCATGCTAATCATTTCAAAAAATGTAATGAGTACTTTTGGGTGTCAGGGAAAATGTTTGGAGTAAAAAGTACATGATTTACTTTAGGATTTTGCAAAATAAAAGTAAAAGTTGCACAAAATATTAATAGTCAAGTATAGATACCCCCCCAAAAGTACTTTACACACCCCTTCATGCCTCCATGCTGTGTGTCAGCATTGCAGGCTGGTGGTGTGATGGTTGGGGTGTGTTTTCAGGGCACACATTGGGCCTCTTGATAAAAGCTGAGCAATGTTTGAATGCCACAGGATATCTAAAGAATTACTGCCAATCAGGTGCCTCCCTTCATGGCAGCAGTGTATCCATCTGCAAGTTGTTTCTTCTTCAGCAGGATTATGCCACAAGACTTGTCCAGGAATGGTTCCAATAACATTACACTGAATTCACTGTAATTGTGCATCTGTGGGAGGAGATGGAACGAGCTATTCAGAGTAGATCCACCTCCCAGCCAACTTGACACAATTGTAGGAAGCATTAGAGTCAACATGGACCAGCTTCCCTGTGAACTGCACACAACACCTTGGACAGTCTATGCCTGACGATTTTAGGATGTTCTGAGGATAAAGGGGGTGCAACTCTATTAGGAAGGTGTTCCTAATGTTTTGTACACACTGTGTATATCAGATAAAGATGGTCTGATGATCAGTTTTCAGCTTTAGTTCGGGTGGATTATTTTATATTACTAAACAACTTTTGTTTAATGATAAACAGGCTATGAATCAACTACTTGTGTTTATTAAACTGTATTTTAATATTAGATTTATTTTAGTCATTGATGATGAATGTATTTGAATAACTGTATTGAAGTCGATTGATCTGGTGGCAGGTAGCCAGCGGTTAAGAGTGTTGGGCCAGTAACTGAAAGGTTGCTGGTTTGAATCCCGAGCCGACTAGGTGAAAAATCTGGCATTGTACCCTTGAGCAAGCCATTTAACTATTATTTGTCCTGTAAGTCTCTCTGTATAAAAACATCTGCTAAATGACAAGAATGCAATGAAAAATAATGTTTGTACATGAATTCATGCTGGGCAGCCACTTTTTTTCTCATGTATATAATTAAATGAAATAACTGAAGTGACATACTGTATATACAATACACAACATTACCACTTTGTTTACCCTGGTCAGAGGGACAGGGAACATAGTAAACTAGACTGTGTAACTGCTGTTTGTTAGTAGCCTACAGTTTCCATGTAATACAGCATGTCAGATCACTAATGATTAGGTGTATAGACTGCTACATTTATGCAAGAGTTTTTGCTTGTGTCTATCGGGAGAGATGTGTTATCAGCTTGTTAAATAACTAATGGTGGGAAGTGGAGAGGCGTCTCTAACTAAATGTAGCTCCAAAGGAACTCTAATTAAGGAATAGTTCAATCAAATTACAAATGTCCACCTTGGTTTCATCACCCTGTAAACAATCCAAATAATGTGCACTTCAGCAGTGAAGTTCTGTAGATGGAGGACTTTCAGTACAGCAGTGTTCCCCAATCCTGGTCCCAAAGGGGTGTACATGTGTGTTTTTGCCCTCACACTCACATACCTTATTCAATTCAAAGGCTTGAGTTGTTTAGTTGAATCCAGTGTGTGAGTGTTAGGGGCAAAAACAAAAAAGCATTCCCCTTTGTGTCCCCTGGACCAGGATTGGGAAACACTGCAGTACACAGCAAAAAGTGTGATGATTCAAAATATTATATCTATTTTACAGTTTGAAGTCCTGTATGTAAAATGACTTGGTTTGTATTCAGGGGATGAGGTATGTATTCAAGTGTGTGCTCAAGATTTGTGGTGTTTACTCAGGAGATTAATCTCTGATTTTGGCAGCGCCATTCTTACACCTTCGCAGCATTGCACTGTGGTTCTTCAATGTTTTCCTGCTGCTGTTCGAACGGATAAAACATTTGTGGATCTTTAGAAAATGTCTCCTGTATCTGTCGTTTCCATCACGTTGCAATGATTGTTTTGCTAAATGTTTTTGTTGTAGACTTGGCCCAATGGAGACCTGTCCAGTGATGCCATCTCTAGATCCTGCAGCGCAACAAGTCTCCACTGTCAATCAGGACCCAGTGACTGTAGGTTTAGAATCTGTTTGGAAGGCAGTGTGAAAGGAGAGAGGCAGGCTGGGTTTGTCCTCACTGTTAACCTGTCAACTCTGTCTGAGATCAACCTCCTCCCTTATGCAGGCCACACCCCCTCCCATTGTTACTGTGTGTATGATCACATTTTGAACAATGGCTTCCTAAAATGCGGTGGTGCTTACTAACCCAATAGGAAAGGTTCTGGTAGATGTGGACCATCACACGTGAGGTCACAGCTCTTTCACTCTAAACATTCATATCAATGACTCACCCTCAAATGGACCATCAATACCAGAGTTCTCCAATACTATTTACATAATCAACTGGGCATTACAACAGTCTGACCCTCAATATAGTCCTGGGTATATATTGAGCTCTAACAATGGGTCATGGAAAAGGTCTGTTGAAATGAATACTGTAGTGATGTGAGAAAGGTAACACGAGCTTCCTCTCTGGTTCCATTCCCCCAATAGTAACTGGGTCATTATTGGATTGTGGTGGTAATGCTGTCCCTGGACTTTAGCACCATAAAAAGACTAATAATGCATTACAATACTATGCTGACATATGAGATGGTTTTAAGAAGGTCGTACCATGGATTGTTTAGATCATTTATTTTGTATTTTAGGACATTAGGTATAATCATGATTAAAATGATTTGATAAAATACAGAATTTGGCCATTACTACTATATCCCATAGAAACACATTGAATGAAACATTCATTAAAATACTAATGGTGAAAACTGATCAACACGTCATCAATATCTAATACATTTAGTATTTTTATTAGGATCCCCAGCGGCTACTCTTCCTGGGGTCAAACAGGAAACACAAAAAATGCATAGTATACATACAAGCTCTACATTTATCATTAAACAAAAGTTATTTAGTAATATAAAATAATCCACCCAAACTAATCATCACACCATCTTTTCTGATATACACAGAGTACAAAACATCAGAAACACCTTCCTAATATTGAGTTGCACCCCCCTTTGTCCTCAGAACAGCCTCAATAGTCGGGGCATGGACTGTCAAAGGTGTTGAGTGTTCCACAGGGACGCTGACCCATGTTGACTCCAATGCGTCCCACAATTGTGTCAAGTTGGCTGGGAGTGGATCTAAAAAATGTCAGTCTCTCGATGTGCAAAACTGATTAGAGACATACCCCAAGCGACTTACAGCTGTAATCGCAGCAAAAGGTGGCGCTACAAAGTATTAACTTAAGGGGGCTGAAAAATTTGGCGCGCCCAATTTTTCAGTTTTTGATTTGTTAAAAAAGTTAGAAATATCCAATAAATGTCGTTCCACTTCATGATTGTGTCCCACTTGTTGTTGATTCTTCACAAAAAAATACTGTTTTATATCTTTATGTTTGAAGCCTGAAATGTGGCAAAAGGTCGCAAAGTTCAAGGGGGCCGAATACTTTCGCAAGGCACTGTATCAGAGCAAGATTACTGAATGTAAGTACATTATTTACCTTCAGAGGTGAATATATCAAACCAGTTGCCGTGATATGTTATTTTATTGTCGTGCACTCTCCTCAAACAATAGCATGGTATTTTTTTCACTGTAACAGCTACTGTTAAATTGGTGACCGCAGTTAGATTAACAAGAATTTAAGCTTTCTGCCCATATAAGACATGTCTATGTCCCGGAAAGTTGGCTGTTGGATTCAACGTCATTCTAGTCACATTAGCGCACGTTAGCAACAACCGTCCCGGTTTAGGGACACCCAGAGGTTAATTTAAGGAATTTGAAATGATTCATACTTCTACTTTTGATACATAAATATATTTACAACCAAATAATTTCAGCTTTTTACACAAGTAGTATTTTACTTGGTGACTTTCACTTGAGTTACTCTTGCCACATTACAAGTGGTAAGTCTTCTCTCCTTTATGTTTAGCTTGGTGTCTTTTCAACTGGCCCATTTGCGAGAAACTCTTTCCACAATCAGAGCAGGAGTAAGGCTTCACTCCGGTATGTATACGTTCATGTCTTTTTAAGTTGCCCAGTAGAGAGAAACTCTTTCCACAGTCAGAGCAGGAGTAAGGCTTCTCTCCTGTGTGTGTTCTCTGATGAACTTTTAGATCAGTTGATGTAATGAAGCATTTCACACAGTTAGAGCAGGCATAAGTATTCACTCCTGTGTGTATATGTTCATGTCTTTTTAAGTGGCCCAGTTGAGAGAAAATCTTTCCACAGTCAGAGCAGGAGTAAGGCTTCTCTCCTGTGTGTGTTCTCTGATGAACTTTTAGCTGAGCTGATGTTGTGAAGCATTTTACACAGTCAGAGCAGGGGTAAGGCTTCACTACTGTATGTATAAGTTCATGTTTTTTTAAGTGGCTCAGTCGAGAAAAACTCCTTCCACAGTCGGGGCAGGAGTAAAGCTTCTCTCCTGTATGTATAAGTTCATGCTTTTTTAAGAGGTCCAGTCGAGAAAAACTCTTCCCACAGTCAGAGCAGAAGCAAGGCTTCTCTCCTGTATGTATATGTTCATGTCTTTTTAAGTGGCCCAGTCGAGAGAAATTCACCCCACAATCAGAGCAGGAGTAAGGCTTTTCTCCCGTGTGTGTTCTCTGATGAACTTTTAGCTCATTTGACGTTGTGAAGCATTCTCCACAGTCAGTGCAGGAGTAAGGCTTTTCTCCCGTGTGTGTTCTCTGATGAACTTTTAGCTCATTTGACGTTGTGAAGCATTCTCCACAGTCAGAGCAGGAGTAAGGCTTCACTCCTGTGTGTATTTTCAAGTGTATTTTTAGCTTTGATAGAATTGGGAAAATCTCCTCACAATGTGGGCAGTGATGAGACCTCTTAGCTCTGGGATCTTCCTGCTGTTGCTCTCTGGATGTAGAGAATGTCTCAACATGGTCTCCTGTGTGAACAACATCAGAAGGAACCAGTCAGTTGGTGTGATATACATGTCAATCAAAAGTATATATTATGAAGCCCTTTTTACATCTGCAGTTGTCAGAAAGTACTTCACAGAAACCCAGCCAAAAATCCCAAAAGAGCAAGCAATGCAGATGTAGAAGCAGCGGCCAGGAAAAACTCCCCAGAAAGCAGGAACCTTGGAAGAAAGTTAGAGAGGAACCAGGCCCAAAGGGGTGGCCAGTCCTCTTCTGTCTGTACCGGGTGACATATGTATTCATATCAGTAGGCTGTACAACACAAAAGGGGAATAAAACTATTCTAAAAGTGGGTAAGAGATGAAAGCTAAAAAGGAACTTGTCATCCTCCACTCACTATCACAAGGGTTAGTAACTACACACACTCATTTCATATCATCCTCCACTCACTATCACAAGAGTTAGTAACTACACACTCATTTCATATCATCCTCCAATCACTATCACAAGGGTTAGTAACTACACACACTCATTTCATAGAACTTTAAAACACTGGCAGTTTGTCAACTTCACTTCTTTATTCTACACTGAACACTCCTGATAACCCAGTGAATAAAACAAATGCTGACAATACTGGTGTCAAATCATGCAAGTGTCATTAGCATGAAATAACAGCTACCTTTTCATTGAAACAGTTCTACTGCAACCTTTCATGCACAGTGGGAAGTTGGAACGAACAACAAACTTAGTAAGATAGAACCTGCTCTTACCATGATTAACAGATTTCCCAATCTTCTCCTCCTCTTCTTCATCTTTAATGTTGACATTCAGCTCCAGTGTTTGACTGCAGTCTTCCAGCTTCACTGATGCCATCTCTGGATCCTGCAGTGCAAACTGGGCTCCACTGTCACAATCAGGACCCAGTGACTGTAGGTTTGGACTCAGTGTGGAATGAGAGAGGCAGGCTGGGTTTGTCGTCACTGTTGATGTTACCGGCCTCAGACATAAATCTAGTCGTCCTGTAGTAACAATGACAAACATACACAAAGTTGTCTTGACAGTTCCGGCACTTTCTTTACTCTCTATTAAATATTTTTCTTCTTGTTCAATTATCTAATTCAGTGCTTGACTTGGACTGAAATAGGTGCCGGTACTGTTTTTTCAAAAGTTATTGTCTTGACAGTTCTGGCACTTTCTTTCTTTATTCTCTAAAAATATGGTTTATATTTAGGTGCAGGAGCTCCACAATACTGTTGAGCTAATATTCTATAAGAGGAACATGAGCTCAACCAGTAGAAATTTGAGGTGCTGGTACTCAGCTCTGGTGAGCTCCTGTCCAAGTCAAGCACTGATCTTATTTCAATAGATCTGGTAGCTAAGCATTGATAGCAAAACATTAATTAATTAAAAAGTACACGCTTTAAAATTAGTCTACACAATGTAAGTGAACTTGATCTATAGTAAATTTCCCAAATTCACATAAATGCTGAAATGACAAATACATTCAGTACAAGGTTGCAGTATGTTTCAGGCAGCACTATGTACTATTTTCCTGAATAACCTTGTCTTCACTGTATTATTTTACATAAAAATCAAATAGTGTTTCCGTTCACACCATAGTAACATTTATAGATAAGATTGAAACAACTGAATGTGTCTGAATATTAGTACACATGTAGAAAACTGAGAATCATTACATTTAGCTTCAAAACAGTAGCGCAACTGTGAAATTGTGTCTCTGTACCTGCACTGAAGTCTGTTAACACAGACCGAGTGGGCACCGCCATTTTACCAACTCGTGAATTTTATACAAAACCAATAACATGCTAAACAAACTCAGAAATGTAAAATAAATATATTTTTTATTAAATTACCATGAAGCAATCATGTACATCCATTCAGACAAACCCAAAGTTTCTACCTGTGTGACTTAAAAATAGTTTCACGTTCACTTGGTTTGACACAAAAATAACAAATCAAACGTGTTAATACCTTAACGGATGTTACCTAGCATGGTATGATATGTTCTTCCGATAATAGGACGTTTAAACCTGCTATTACATACCTTTGGTATTACATAGAAACCGACACAAAGATTATCTTCTTCACATAACCGTTCTGGCGTTTTCTTTATACTGAAGAATGGTGCGTGCCTGCCCGGAACTTCCTGTTCCCCCACTACCACAGTGCAGCCACATATAGAACAATGAGACAGATATTTCACAGGATGTATAGTGAGAGGAAGCTCACTGGCAGGCAGTGGGAGAAGATGGAACGAGATGGATATTGGCCGACATTCTGCAAATGTTCTAATCAATGAAACATCTGATCCCAGTTCTGTTCCCAAAACTAAAATCTGTTATGAACAGAGTAGACTAAGATTTGTAGACTTTACCCTTTGCAAATGTTTAAAAAATATATATTTAAAAAAATTACGCAAAGGCGAATTGAGTTATTGCACACGAGCGCTTCACAGAGGAGGCATTCCCTACCAGAAATTGTGTGCTAGACGGGCCAATAGGATCTTGCTAGCTCGTGCTTGGCTCTGCCCACTATGACTCACCAGGCTGTGGTCTATCTTGGTTTAATTATAAAAAACATATTCGGTGCAACCATCCATGCACTCATGGATTCTTGGGATATCCCTACCCCATTATACGAGAAGGGCGGCGCTTAATTTGAGCCAGATCTTCCGGCACCTCTCAGTTTTGTAGTCTTTCGTTCCGGGAACCCATTTGGCAGGATCAGGTAGCCTACCTCTTGTGGCGTGAAAAATAATTGATCCTGTTTGCAATGTAAAAATCCTGATAAAAGCAATCAGAGCTAAATGAGCTAAAACTAAAATGAGATTCACTTTCTATGATCTCTCTCCCTCTCTGTGCTGTTATAGACATGAGCAGGAAACTCATCTCTCCAGCATTGCACTTCTTCATTTATTTCCTAATAGAATAATAGCTGTGGGAAGTGTGTTGAGGTGCTGCAGGACTCTGCAGTCTGTTCAGAAAGAAATTAAATCATTCCCAATACAACACCAGGAGTATTTAGCTACAGAGGATCAATAGCTAATTTAAAATAGCCCAGCCGTGGATTGTGTGTAGCCAAATCACAAGGCATTTCTACAGTCAGGAACATGTGGCAAATCTGTTAGTGAACAGCATGTAGGCAAAACAGGCCTTTAGCAATATTTCTAATACAATCACTGGAAAACACAGGTTGTAAAGCAAATGGATCCTGCTGAAAATAAAATACTAGTCTGTTTGTGTGTTACCAAGTTATCAACTTCCAAATAGGCCTATTGAGCAAACAGCACAGTTTTACAAAGTAAAGCAAGAGAGAGCTTGTCTGTATCACATCTGGCCGTGATTGGCATTCCAATAGGGCGGCGCACAATTGGTCCAGCATTGTCCGAGTTTGGTACGGGTAGGCCGTCACTGTAAATAAGAATTGGTTCTTAACTGACTTGCCTAGTTAAATTAAATAAAAAAATTATAATATGCCAGTTCGCAAAAGCCATGATAATGCATGCAATATTATAAAGGTATTTTATTTAATGTGTTCTGGTACCTCAGAGACCCCCAGATCAATGCTCTCGGGCTCAGTTTTGGTTCCAGCACCTCCCAATTTACACATTAAGCACTGGAGAGGTGGGTAGCTGCTACTGCCTCCTCTGGGACACGTCTCCTTTACATAGAGTTCATCAGGCTGTTGATTGTGGCATCTGGAATGTTGACCCACTCTTCAATGTCTGTGCGAAATTCCTGGATATAAGAGGGAACTGGAACAAGCTGTCGTACACGTCGTACCAGACCATCTCGAACATGCTCAAAGGGTGACATGTCTGAGTATTGCAGGCCACGGAATTGGGACATTTTCAGCATTTTCAATTGTGTACAGAATCTTGCGACATGGGGCTGCGCATTGTCATGCTGAAACATGAGGTGATGGCCTCGGATGAATGACAGGACAATGGGCCTCAGGATCGTGTCATGGTATCTCTGTGCATTCAAATTGCCATCAATAAATTTCACTTGTCTGTAGCTTATGCCTGCCCATACCATAACCCCATCGCCACCAAGGGGAACTCTGTTCACAACGTTGACATCAGGGATCCCCATTAGCTGCTGCCAAGGTACGTATTCAGCTACTCTTGTCCCCAGCACAAGGTGGACCTGTGTAATAATGATGATCATGCTGTTTAACTTCTTAGGCTGGGGGCAGTATTGAGTAGCTTGGATGAATAAGGTGCCCAGATGTGCCCAGAGTGAACGGCCAGCTCCTCAGTCCCAGTTGCTAATATATGTACATTTGGATAGAAAACACTCTGAAGTTTCTAAAACTGTTTGAATGATGTCTGTGAGTATAACATAACTCATATGGCAGGCAAAAACCTGAGAAAAAATCCAAACAGGAAGTGGGAAATCTGAGGTTGGGTGATTTTCAACTCAGCCCCTATCGGTCAACTTCCTAAGGCTTCCACTAGATGTCAACCGTCTTTAGAAACTTGTTTCAGGCTTCTACTGTGAAGTGAGGCCGAAAGAGAGGGGAATGAGTCAGTGATCTGGCAGAGAGCCACGCGCATTTCACATGAGAGCGACCTGCGTTCCATTGCTTTTCTACAGACATAGGAATTCTCCGGTTGTAACGTTATTGAAGATTTATGATAAAAACATCCTAAAGATTGATTCGATACTTAGTTTGAAATGTTTCTAAGACCTGTAATATAACTTTTTGAACTTTTTGTCCGACGTTCGGCTGGACCTGCACGCGCGTTTAGATTTGTGTAATAAACGACCTAACAAAAGTAGCTATTTGGACATAAATGATGAACATTATCGAACAAATCAAACATTTATTGTGGAACTAGGATTCCTGGGAGTGCATTCTGATGAAGATCATCAAAGGTAAGTGAATATTTATAATGTTATTTCTGATTTCTGTTGACTCCAACATGGCTGATATATTTATTTGTTTTCTGAGCGCCATTCTCAGATTATAGCATGGTTTGCTTTTTCCGTAAAGCTTTTTTAAATCTGATACACAGCGGTTGCATTAAGGAGAAGTATATCTATAATTCCATGCTTAACACTTGTATTTTCATCAACATTTAATGATGAGTATTTCTGTAAATTGATGTGGCTATGCAAAATCACTGGATGTTTTTGGAACTACTGAACGTAGTAACGCGCCAATGTAAATGTAGATTTAAAAAAATATAAATATGAACTTTTTCAAACAAAACATACATGTATTGTGTAACATGAAGTCCCATGAGTGTCATCTGATGAAGATCATCAAAGGTTAGTGATTCATTTTATCTATTTGTGCTTTTTGTGAGTCCTATCTTTGGCTGGAAAAAAATGGCTGTGTTTTTCTGTGGCTTGGTGGTGACCTAACATAATCGTTTGTGGTGCTTTCGCTGTAAAGCCTTTTTGAAATCAGACACTGTGGCTGGACTAACAAGAATTTTATCTTTAAAATGGTGTAAAATACTTGTATGCTTGAGGAATTTTAATTATGAGATTTTTGTTGTTTTGAATTTGGCACCCTGCACTTTCACTAGCTGTTGTCATATCGATCCCGTTAACGGGATGATACAAACTGTCAATAACACCATTTTTATTAAACTAAATCAGCCTGCTATTCTGTTCTAACCAGGTCCCTACACAGGCTGAGAAGGATCCTGTAAGAGCAGAACATTATCTGGTGACAGTAGTCCTTGTAGTCTTGGAGGCCCAAAAACTTCTCCGCTGCAGATATAATGATGTCCAGCTTTTTGGACTTCATGTGCAGTACAATTAATAACTGTGGCTATAAATACTAAGAACATCCACCTTCACAATAAGTGTATCCAGATCACTTGATTGATGTACAACATTTGCAACTAGTTGGAGGTGCATCCACCACCATATCTTCTATAGAACAGTGGCCTCTTGTCTCTATAACTCTCTTCACCTCGTCCACATAGGAGATTTGCTGTACAGTCCTGATCCATGACAGTCCTATGATCATGGTGAAAAACCGGATAAATTGCTGGCCTGGCGCATTAAGAGGTTAAATTCAGACCGAGCCATTAATGCAATTCATAATTAACAAGGACAATTATCAATGGATCCTGTAGAAATCTGATGCTATTTTCAGTAGGAAGGGAGGTAAAGAGGTCCAGATGGGCTCCCAATAGATATTTAGAAGATATTTAAGGACAAACTTCTAGGTCCACTTCTGGATACGTAGTGTATGGTGGTATGATATGCTGTAGAGCTCAGATACAGACAATAAACACCCGCCTGGGATTGTTGCAATACAATTGGGTAATGAGAGCGTATATCACCCTTGTTAAGCTCCACAAATTTGACCCTAATACCCCAGACCTGTTTGTTACATGTAACACACATTTAGGCACCTTGTATCATTGCCTGTGGGAATGTGCTGAGATACACTGGCTTCCTGTTAAGGCAAGGGCTGATTTCAAGGTTTTACTGCAAACCTACAAAGCATTACATGGGCTTGCTCCTACCCATCTTTCTGATTTGGTCCTGCCGTACATACCTACATGTACGCTACGGTCACAAGACGCAGGCCTCCTTACTGCCCCTAGAATTTCTAAGCAAACAGCTGGAGGCAGGGCTTTCTCCTATAGAGCTCCATTTTTATGGAATGGTCTGCCTACCCATGTGAGAGACGCAGACTCGGTCTCAACTTTTAAGTCTTTATTGAAGACTCATCTCTTCAGTAGGTCCTATGATTGAGTGTAGTCTGGCCCAGGAGTGTGAAGGTGAACGGAATGGCTCTGGAGCAATGAACCGCCCTTGCGGTCTCTGCCTGGCCGGTTCCCCTCTCTCCACTGGGATTCTCTGCCTTTCTGGTGCTCTTCCATGCCGTCCCTAGGAGGGGTGTGTCACTGACATGATCTTCCTGTCTGGGTTGGTGCCCCCCTTTGGGTTGTGCTGTGGCGGAGACCTTTGTGGGCTATACTCAGCCTTGTCTCAGAATGGTAAGTTGGTGGTTGAAGATATCCCTCTAGTGGTGTGGGGGCTGTGCTTTGGCAAAGTGGATGGGGTTATATCCTGCCTGTTTGGCCCTGTCGGGGGGTATCGTCGGGTGGGGCCACAGTGTCTCCCGACCACTCCTGTCTCAGCCTCCAGTATTTATGCTGCAGTAGTGTATGTGTCGGGGGCTAGGGTAAGTCTGTTATATCTGGAGTACTTCTCCCGTCTTGTCTGGTGTCCTGTGTGAATTTAAATATGCTCTCTCTCTTTCTTTCTCAGAGGAACTGAGCCCTAGGACCATGCCTCAGGACTACTTGGCCTGATGATTCCTTGCTGTCCCCAGTCCACCTGGCCATGCTGCTGCTCCAGTTTCAACTGTTCTGCCTGCAGCTATGGAACCCTGACCTGTTCACCGGACAGGCTACCAGTCCCAGACCTGCTGATATCAACTCTCTAGAGACAGCAGGAGCGGTAGAGATACTCTCAATGATCGGCTATGAAAAGCCAACTGACATTTACTCCTAAGGTGCTGACATGTTGCACCCTCGACAACCACTGTGATTATTATTATTTGACCCTGCTGGTCATCTATGAACATTTGAACATCTTGGCCATGTTCTGTTATAATCTCCACCAGGCACAGCCAGAAGAGGACTGGCCACCCCTCATAGCCTGGTTCCTCTCAAGGTTTCTTCCTAGGGTCTGTCCTTTTTGCGAGTTTTTTCTAGCCACTGTGCTTCTACACCTGCATTGCTTGCTGTTTGGGGTTTTAGGCTGGGTTTCTGTACAGCACTTTGAGATATCAGCTGATGTAAGAAGGGCTTTATAAATCAATTTGATTTACAAACGTTTTGGAGCTCAGTACTGCGCTATATCTCTGAAATGGCCTTTACCCCAATACCACTAATCCCTAAACTATGCCTCCAAAATCTTTACCCAGAGAATACTTCTTTACATAGGAGAGATTTTTTTTTTTTTACCTGTCTATTACAAGCTAGACGTTCAATTGCGCTCCACTGGAAGTATGGCAGTTCCCCCTCACTTGGTCATTGATTAAAATAATTAACATCAAGCCTGGTTCTTGAAAAATGTACTTATATAGTGAAAAAGAAAGCCCCAGAGTTATATATTTGGGATCCGTTTTGTTAGTTTTTTGCAAACTGGTGATATTGTAGAAGCATTGGAACTGCAAATCTGTATATTCAAAAGAATGTATGTGAATATTGGCTCTAGTCGAAGCGTAATCTACATCATCTACAACTGTATATTATACTTTTTATTTATTTGTTTGGTTGTTATGTTTGTCAATCCTCGTGTTGGGGGGGGGGGGGGGTGAAAAAAAGAAAATAAATTGTGTTTCTGTAATTGTTCTACTTGGAACTAATAAATAAATAAATAAAAAATATATAAAAAGAATGATTGATGGAGGCCACTGTGTTCTTGGGGATCTTCAACACTTCAAGGGGCTCCCGAGTGGCGCAACGGTCTAAGGCACTGCATCAATGCTAGATACGTCACTACAGACTCTGGTTCGATTCCAGGCTATATCACAACCAGACGTGATTGGGAGTCCCATAGGGCTGCGCACAATTGGCCAAAGCGTATTCAGGTTAGGGTTTGGCTGGGGCCTTCCCAGTCATTGTAAAAAAAAAAAATTGTTCTTAACCGACTTGCCCAGTTAAATTAAATAAACACTGCAGAAGTGTTTTGGTACCCTCCCCCAGATCTGTGCCTCAACATAATCCTTTCATGGAGTTCTACGGACAATTGTGTCTGAATATTATTACACATGTAGAAAACCGATAATCATAACATTTAGCTTCCAATCAGTAGTGCAACCGTACAAATGGTCTCCCTCTGATGCATCCACATTGCCTGCACTGTAGTCTGTTGACACAGACCGAGTGGGCGCAGCCATTTTACCAGCTTGAGAATTTTTCCTTTCATGGAGATCTACAGACAATCCCGTCGACCTCATGGCTTGGTTTTTGCTCTGACATGCACTATCAAATCTGTGACCTTATCTACACAAGTGTGTGCCTTTCCAAGTCATGTCCAATCAATTAAATTTACCACAGGTTGACAACAATCAAGTTGTAGAAACATCTCAAGGATGACCAATGGAAACAGGATACACCTGAGCTCAATGTTGAGTCTCATTGCAAAGGGTCTGAATACTTATGTAAATAAGGTATTTCTGTTTTTTTTATTATAATAAAATGTGAAAACATTTCCAAAACCTGTTTGTTTTGTCATTATGGGGTATTGTGTGTAGATTGAGGAGGAACATTTTTTATTTAATACATTTAGAATAAGGCTGTAACGGTCTAAATACTTCCTGAATGGGAGAGGGGATACCTAGTCAGTTGTACAAATAAATGCATTCAACTGAAACATGTCTTCCACATTTAACCCAACTTCTGAATCAGAGAGGTGCGGGGCGCTGCCATAATCGACATCCACGTCTCTGGCGCCCGAGGATCAGTCTGTTAACTGCTATGCTCTGGGGCAGAATTATTATTATTTATTTTTTACCTTGTCAGCTCAGGGATTCGATCCAACAACCTTTCGGTAACTGGCCCAATGCTCTAACCATTAGGCTACCTGTACGTATTCATATCAGTAGGCTGTGCAATACAAAATGGGAATAAAACTATTCTAAAAAGTATCTCATAAGTCAAGAAAATGATGAGCTATATCATCCTCTCACTATCACAAGGGTTGGTAACTACAGACTAATTTCATAGAACTTTAAAACACTGGCAGTTTGTCTACTTCACTTCTTTAGTCTCCTCTCTGATCACTCCAAGCAGCCCAGTTAATAAAACAAATGCTGGCAATACTGGTGTCAAACCATACAAGTGTCAGTAGTAGATGTCGACCGATTAATCGGAATGGCCGATTAATTAGGGCCGATTTCAAGTTTTCATAACAATCGGAAATAGATATTTTTGGGAGCCGATTTAAAAACAATAATTGTATACCTTTATTTAACTCACCAAGTCAGTTAAGAACACATTATCTTTTTCAATGACGGCCTAGAAATGGTGGGTTAACTGCCTTGTTCAGGGGCAGAACGACAGATTTTCACCTTGTCAGCTTGGGGGAGCCAATCTTGCAACCTTAAAGTTAACTAGTCCAACCACCACCAACCACCAACTAGTCCAGTTCTAACCACCAGATTACATTGCACTCCACAAGGAGACTGCCTGTTACGCGAATGCAGTAGAAGCCAAGGTAAGTTGCTAGCTAGCATTAAACTTATCTTATAAAAAAAACTATCAATCATAATCACTAGATATAACGACAAACATATTATCTAGTAATATCTAATCTAATCACTAGTTAACTACACATGGGATGATTTAGCAAAAGCGCATTTGCGAAAAAAGCACAATCGTTGGACGACTACCTAACCATAAACATCAATGCCTTTTTAAAAATCAATACACAGAAGTATATATTTTTAAACCTGCATATTTAGCTAAAAGAAATCCAGGTTAACAGGCAATATTAACTAGGTGAAATTGTGTCATTTCTCTTGCATTCATTGCACGCAGAGTCAGGGTATATGCAACAGTTTGGGTCTTGGCCAACAACCTCCTTCCCTCAGTAAGAGCATTGAAGATGGGTCGTGGCTGGGTCTTCAAGCATGACAATGACCCGGAACACACAGCCAGGGCAACTAAGGAGTAGCCCCGTAAGAAGCATCTCAAGGTCCTGGAGTGGCCTAGCCAGTCTCCAGTCCTGAACCAAATAGAAAATCTTTGGAGGGAGTTGAAAGTCCGTATTGCCCGGCGACAGCCCTGAAACTTGAAGGATCTGGAGAAGGTCTGTATGGAGGAGTGGGCCAAAATCCCTGCTGCAGTGTGTGCAAACCTGGTCAAAAACTACAGGAAACAAGTTCTGATTTTCTGATGTATCAAATACTTATGTCATGCAATAAAATGCAAATTAATTACTTAAAAATCATACAATGTGATTTTCTGGATTTTTGTTTTAGATTCCATCTCTCACAGTTGAAGTGTACCTATGATAAAAATTAGACCTCTACATGCTTTGTAAGTGGGAAACACTGCTGATTTTGCAGGTTATCAAATAGTTGTTCTCCCCACTGTAGGTAGATAGAACCTGCTCTTACCATGAGAAAAAGATTTCCCAATCTTCTCCTCCTCTTCTTCATCTTTAATGTTGACATTCAACTCCAGTGTTTGACTGCAGTCTTCCAGCTTCACTGATGCCATCTCTGGATCCTGCAGTGCAAACTGGACTCCACTGTTACAATCAGGACCCAGTGACTGTAGGTTTGAACTCAGTGTGGAAGGAGAGAGGAAGGTTGGGTTTGTCCTCACTGTTGATGTTACCGGCCTCAGACTTAATCTGAGTCGGCCAGTTGTAATAAAGAGAAACAGACACAAAAAGTTATTGTCTTCACAGTTCTGGCACTTTCTTTATGCTTAGGTTCAGGAACTCCACAATACTGTTGAGCTTATATCCTATAAGAGGAACATGAGCTCAAACAGTAGAAATTTGAGGTGACGGTACTCAGCTCTGATGAGCTCCTGTCCAAGTCAAGTACTGATCTCATTTCAATAGATCTGGTAGCTAAGCATTGACAAAACATTAATGAATTCACATTAGACAAAGTATAGACTTTAAATTAGGCTACACAATTGTAAATGCACTTAATCTATAGAAGATTTCCTGAATTCACATAAATGACTAATCATCATCAATCATTACATTTAGATTTAGCATTTTACATTTAGCAAAACAGTAGTGAAAACGTAAAATTGTCTCTCTGCTGCTCCCTCACTGCCTACACTGAAGTACGTTGATGCAGACCGAGTGGAAACCGCCATTTTACCAGCTCGTGAATTTTACACAAAAACGACATGTTAAACGAACCCAGAAATCTAAAACAATTGATCCTTACATTCACTCAGACTAACCTAAAGTCTATATGTGACAAGTTATCACGTTCACCCACGCGGTTTGCCACAAAGAAATAACACATCAAACGTGATAATACATTGACGTATTTGTTACCTAGCATGTTATGAAATGTTCTTTCGATATTATAACGTGCTATTACATACCAGTAGTAATACATTTGAAACGGACACAGGAGTAGTCGTCTCGACTGCACAATTCTGGCGTATCCTTTATTCTGAAGAATGATGTGCGCCTGCGCGGAACTTCCTGTTCCCCCACTACCAGTTTCTAAACACAGAGACGTAACAACGCGAGACTTCAGAGAACGCTTGTGAAGCGGACCAAGCCGGGGTTTGACAAGTCAATGAGAGAAGTGAACAATTCTGATACTTTTGCAGCGGCTAATCCGGATCCTAATAAATACAAAAAATATTCCGTCGGCACACACTTGAAACATGGCCATTCGTTTATCAATTTCATAACTACAGTGGCTTATTCACAATAGCTCACACTGCGTTTCATATATCCTAGCATTACATTTAGCCACAGTTAGAGCTTTGGGCCAGTAGCCGAAAGGTTGCTGGCTCGAATCCCTGATCTGACAATGTAAAAATCTGTCATTCTGCCCCTGAAGAAGGCAGTTAACCCACTGTTCCTTAGTAGGCCGTCATTGTAAATAATAATATTTTCTTAAATAAAGTTTTAAAAATCACAAGGAGGAAGCAGACCTCGGTAAAGTTGGTTTTATGTTCAGACATTCATTTGCCAAAATCAACTGATTCATTGATTGTCACAGAAACAAAAATAGATATGGTTTATTCTATAAAAGTCTCGCATGAAATCTATCAAATGTCATATAAAACTGTATAAATCAATAACTAATTCACCGTTTGTCACAGAAACAAACTATGTATGATGTATTCTATTAATGTCTAGTATACTTTTACAACTTTGCTTTGAGTAGAAATTCCAGTTTTGATTTGAGAGAAATACATAAAATCTCAAATATTGCATTTAAAGATGAAGAAATCAATAACTAATTCAGTGATTGATCAGCCAGGTCGCAGTTGCAAATGAGAACTTGTTCTCAACTAGCTTACCTGGTTAAATAAAGGTGAAATAAAATATTTTTTAAATTGTCTCAGAAAAATGTGAGAATATGCATTTATTTAAAAAACTTAAAATAAATGTTGATTTAAAGTTCAATTTGTTCTATATGAAGTTAGACATGTTTACATAAAGTTGTACAATATTTACCATCTTAAATTGTATGTCAAATCAATATTTACAATCTTAAACTGTATGTCAAATCAATATTTACAATCTTAAACTGTATGTCAAATCAATGTTTACAATCTTAAACTGTATGTCAAATCAATGTTTACCATCTTAAACTGTCAAATCAATATTTACGATCTTATTAAACTGTATGTCAAATCAATGTTTACAATCTTAAATTGTATGTCAAATCAATGTTTGCAATCTTAAATTGTATGTTGAATATCTGTTGAATGTCAGAATGTGTGAATACAAAACCAACTTTACCTCGGGAGTAGGCAGATTATCTTCTTCAAACAACAGTAAAACTGATTGACTTTCTTCCTTCTATCCATCTACTACACGGTTTAGTGCTCCAACCACTCCTGGAATCTTCTGCTCAAGACGATGAACCTCAATATCCAACGAAACTCCAGATATAACATCTTTAATAGGTGCCCTGCTCCGAAATGATATACACAATATAATACAATATATTGATTTAAAATAAAAAAATAAAACGAATATATTTTTAGATGTTCTGATATAGACAGAATGACTGAAAAATGTAATTGTAAAATGTAAAAATGTTTTTTTTTAATGTAAAAACCTGTCATTTCAAATAATTAGTTTACAATATCACAACGGAATTTATTACAATTTATAACCGTCATGCCTCAAAACTGGGAGAAGCAGAAAAAGCAAGTCATTCACCCGACATTTGTTCCTCAAGACGGTAACACAACGACACGAGGATAATTGTAAGCATCAACATTTTTGAAAACGTTTGTAATTTGATAAGGTTGATATATGAATTATTAGTTTCTGTTAATGTCGCAAACTATTTTCTCTAGGCTAACATTAGCAACTCTGCCTGGATACTTGCATGCTAACTAACGTTAACACTAACTTAGCTGTCCATCTGGCCAGGATAAACAAAGCAGTAATGTTGTATTTCACCAAAAACATTTTATTTTATTATACACATGAGAAAAAAGTGGTTTCCCAGCACGAATTCATGTACAAACATTATTTTTCATTACATTTTTGTCATTTAGGAGATGTTTTTATCCAGAGCAACTTACAGGACAAATAAGGGTTAATTGCCTTGCTCAAGGGCACAATGACAGATTTTTCACCTAGTCGGCTCGGGATTCAAACCATCAACTTTTCAGTTACTGGCCCAACACTCTTAACCGCTAGGCTACCTGCCACCAGATCAATTATCTTCGATACAGTTCAAATACATTCATCATCAATGACAAAAATAATACATCTAGTATTAAACACAAGTAGTCAATTTCATAAACACAAGTAGTCGATTCATAGCCTGTTAATCATTAAACAAAAGTTGTTTAGTAATATAAAATAATCCACCCAAACTAAAGCTAAAAACTGATCACACCATCTTTATCTGATATACACTGAGTGCACAAACATTAGGAACACATTCATAATATTGAGTTGCACCCCCCTTTATCCTCAGAACAGCCTCAGTTCATCAGGGCATAGACTGTCCAAGGAGTTGAGAGCGTTCCACAGGGATGATGGCCTATGTTGACTCCAATGCTTCCCACAATTGTGTCAAGTTGGCTGGGAGTGGATCTCTACTCCGAATAGCTCCTTCCATCTCCTCCCACAGATGAACAACTGGATTGAGATCTGGTGACTCGGCAGGCCACTGCAGTAAACTGAATTCACGGTCATGTTCTTGGAACCATTCCTGGACCAGCCTTGTGGCGTAATCCTACTGAAGAAAGCTATTTGCAGATGGATACACTGCTGCAGTGAAGGGAGGCACCTGATATTCTTTAGATATCCTGTAGCATTCAAACATTGGGCCCCTTGATAAAAGATGAACAATGTGTGCCCTGAAAACACACCCCAACGCCTTCACACCACCACCCTGCAATGCTGACACACGGTATGGATGCATGCAGTGGTGTAAAGTACTTAAGTAAAAATGATTTAAATAAGGTATCATAACTTTCACTCAAGTATGACAGTTAGGTACATTTTCCACCACTGGATGTATGTACTCGTGGTTTCCTCCATACCCCAGTCCTCCCATCAGCATGAAACAGCAGGAACAGGGATTCATCAGACCAGGCAATAGGTTTCCAATTTTCCAGTGTCCAGTGTTTTCATTCCTTAGCCCACCTGGGTTCACCTGGTCAGTCTGTCATGGAAAGAGCAGGTGTCCTTGATGTTTTGTACACTCAGTGTATGTTGTGTCTATCAGCTCATTCTCACAGAAAACTGTAGAGGGAAGCAGTACCACCCAGTCAACCATCAGATGCCTCACAGAGGACATTCAACCCTAAGGGCAAATCCAAGATCTCAGTATCTTTGCAGTAGAAGCTAACAAAACACACAACCTGACATGGAGCACACTGATCAGTAAAGTAAAGAAAGGCTAACATTCTAGAACGCTCCCTTTCCTCTGCACAGTTCTCACAGTGAGAAACAATAGGATTACAATAGAGTGTTGACAATTATTTTATGAAATTAAAATTAAGTGATTGAGTGACTAATCTCAGCTGGTCTGAGAGAACTGACAAGGACTCTCTCCTTTATGTATACAATGGTGTCTTTAAATGGCCCAATCTGTAGAATCTCCTCTCACTGTCAGTGCAGTGATAAGGCTTCTCTCAAGTGTGTGTCAGTTTTTGTGTCTTTTCATTGCCCAATCTGGAGAAACTCTTGCCACATTAAGAGCAGAAGTAAGGCTTCTCTTCTGTGTGTGTTCCTCGATGACCCTTTTAGCTCAGCTGTAAGTCAGATCAGTGGTAAAAGCTTCTCTCCTGTGTGTGTTCTCTGATGAACTTTTAGGTCAGTTGATGTTGTGAAGCATTTTACACAATCAGAGCAGGAGTAAGGCTTCTCTCCTGTATGTATACGTTCATGTCTTCTTAAGTTTTCCAGACGAGAGAAACTCTTTCCACAGTCAAAGCAGGAGTAAGGCTTCACTCCTGTATGTATACGTTCATGTGTTTTTAAGTGGCCCAGTCGAGTGAAACTCTTTCCACATTCAGAGCAGGAGTAAGAATTCACTCCTGTATGTATACGTTCATGTGTTTTTAAGTCGCCCAGTCGAGAGAAACTCTTTCCACAGTACGAGCAGGAGTAAGGCTTCACTCCTGTATGTATACGTTTATGTGTTTTTAAGTTTCCCAGTCGAGAGAAACTATTTCCACAGTCAGAGCAGAAGTAAGGTTTCACTCCTGTATGTATACGTTCATGTGTTTTTAAGTGGCCCAGTCGAGAGAAACTCTTGTCACAATCAGAGCAGGAGTAAGGCTTCACTCCAGTATGTATACGTTCATGTGTTTTTAAGTCACCTAGTCTAGAGAAACACATTCCACAGACAGAGCAGGGGTAAGGTTTCACTCCTGTATGTATACGTTCATGTGTTTTTAAGTTGCCCATTCGAGAGAAACTCTTTCCGCAGTCAGAGCAGGAGTAAGGCTTCTCTCCTGTGTGTATTCTCTGATGAACTGTCAGAGACCTTGATGTCGTGAATCTCTTCCCACAGTCAGTACAGGGATACAGATTCTCTCCTGTGTGTATTTTAAGGTGTTTTTTTAGCTTTGATAGAATTGGGAAAATCTCCTCACAATGTGGGCAGTGGTGAGACCTCTTAGCTCTGTGACCTTCCTGCTGTTGCTCTCTGGATGTAGAGAATGTCTCAACATGGTCTCCTGTGTGAACAACATCAGAAGAACCAGTCAGTTGGTGTGATATACATATGACTTCACAACAGTAGAATACAGGGAATAAAGCTATTAAAACATGTATTTTTCCATATATATGTGTTTGAATCAAATCAACTATGTGGAGGCTACTGAGCTTGTCTGATGCTTTAAGCACTGCGATTTAAAAATGAAGACACACAAAATACTCAAGAGGGATCCAGAGATCAATATAGCGTAACCAGAATAAAATTAATCTGTTCTCGACTCTCCTCCTCCCGCTGCTGGGTTATGATTTTCATATCATTTATAATAGTCTTTATATCTCAAATCAATGTCATGTGGTTAATCAAAATTATCTCTAAATAAGGCCTCCCGGGTGTCGCAGTGGTTAAGGGTGCTGTACTGCAGCACCAGCTGTGCCACCAGAGACTCTGGGTTCACGCCCAGGCTCTGTCGTAACCGGCCGCGACTGGGAGGTCCGTAGGGCGACGCACAATTGGCCTAGCGTCGTCCGGGTTAGGGAGGGTTTGGACGGTAGGGAAATCCTTGTCTCATCGCACAGTGCGCGCTAACCAAGGTTGCCAGGTGCACGGCTGATCCAACTTTGATGTAATGTCCTTAAAACAAGTAAAAATGAGGCTCCGTAGTGTGTGTGGCCTCCACGTGCCTGTATGACCTGCCTACAACGCCTGGGCATGCTCCTGATGAGGTGGCGGATGGTCTCCTGAGGGATCTCCTCCCAGACCTGGACTAAAGCATCCACTCCTGGACCGTCTGTGGTGCAATGGAGAGGAGTGAGACATGATGTCCCAGATGTGCTCAATTTGATTCAGGTCTGGGGAACGGGCGGGCCAGTCCATAGCATCAATGCCTTCCTCTTGCAGGAACTGCTGACACACTCCAGCCACATGAGGTCTAGCATTGTCTTGCATTATGAGGAACCCAGGGCCAACCGCACCAGCATATGGTCTCACAAGGGGTCTGAGGATCTCATCTTGGTACCTAATGGCAGTCAGGCTAACACCTAATGGCAGGCACATGGAGGGCTGTGCGGCCCCCCAAAGAAATGCCACCCCACACCATGACTGACCCACCGCCAAACCGGTCATGCTGGAGGATGTTGCAGGCAGCAGAACGTTCTACACGGCGTCTCCAGACTGTCACGTCTGTCACATGTGCTCAGTGTGAACCTGCTTTCATCTGTGAAGCGCACAGGACGGCAGTGGCGAATTTGCCAATCTTGGTGTTCTCTGGCAAATGCCAAATGTCCTGCACGGTGTTGGGCTGTAAGCACAACCCCCACTTGTGGACGTCGGGCCCTCATAGCACCCTCATGGAATCTGTTTCTGACCGTTTGAGCAGACACATGCACATTTGTGGCCTGCTGGAGGTCATTTTGCAGGGCTCTGGCAGTGCTCCTCCTGCTCCTACTTGCACAAAGGCGGAGGTAGCGGTCCTGCTGCTGGGTTGTTGCCCTCCTACGGCCTCCTCCACGTCTCCTGATGTACTGGCCTGTCTCCTGGTAGCGCCTCCATGCTCTGGACACTACGCTGACAGACACAGCAAACCTTCTTGCCACAGCTCGCATTGATGTGCCATCCTGGATGAGCTGCACTACCTGAGCCACTTGTGTGGGTTGTAGACTCCGTCTCATGCTACCACAAGAGTGAAAGCACCGCCAGCATTCAAAAGTGACCAAAACATCAGCCAGGAAGTATAAGGAACTGAGAAGTGGTCTGGTCACCACCTGCAGAACCACTCCTTTATTGGGGGTGTCTTGCTAATTGCCTATAATTTCCACCTGTTGTCTATTCCATTTGCACAACAGCATGTGATATTTATTGTCAATCAGTGTTGCTTCCTAAGTGGACAGTTTGATTTCACAGAAGTGTGATGGACTTGGAGTTACATTGTGTTGTTTAAGTGTTCCCTTTATTTTTTTGAGCAGTGTATATATATTTAAATTAAGATGATACAAATCTAAAAGTAACTTCTATTGTTAAAACTAGCTTACATAAAGCCAACAAATAAAAACATCGTAGCCTGCAGGTAGAAAATATCCCGATGAAAATAGATATCCTATGAATCAAATTGGCTACACATGGCCTGTCTGCAAGAAACTTGAAACATTGTATTAACTATTAATTTGGTCTGGCCTGTGCTAGCAAACTTGCAACATTGTATAAAATATTTTGGGCCCTTAGAGTTTCCCATGCCAGCGAGCTCCAGACAAACAGCTGTAGGCTATTTTGCGCAAGGGATAAGAAGTAATTATGTAGGCCTATTTTATGACGTTTCCACCGGATCAGAGCATGACAGTTTGGGTGGTTATCAAAAGGGAGATAGCCTATTTGAAAAATATTTCCAGCTAGGCTATGTTGAGGAACTATTGTCATTCTCAATGGATGTAGAAACAGACTTTGCTTACTGGCTGTTTGAACTGAACATTTTTTTACTTGAGAAACAACAGACTAGTCCACTCGGGCGGGCAATGGATTAGTCCACACAGACTCATTTCATATCATCCTCCTCTCACTATCACAAGGGTTAGAAACTACACAAACTCATTTCATAGAGCTTTAAAACACCGGCAGTTTGTCTACTTCACTTCTTTAGTCTACACTCTGAACACTCCAGATAACCCAGTTGTTCAGGGATGTGTTGTCAGAATTACAGAATTCAACCTATCAATAGACTGGGTCATAACTTAAGGTCAAATATATAGACAGAACCTGCTCTTACCAATCTTCTCCTCCTCTTCTTCATCTTTAATGATGACATTCAGCTTCAGTGTTTGACTGCAGTCTTCCAGCTTCACTGATGCCATCTCTGGATCCTGCAGTACAAACTGGGCTCCACTGTCACAATCAGGACCCAGTGACTGCAGGTTTGGACTCAGTGTCCAAGAGGCAGGTTGGGTTTGTCCTCACTGTTGATGTTACTGGCCTCAGACTTAATCTGAGTCGGCCTGTAGTAATAAAGAGACATGGACACAAAAGTTAGTCTTGACAGATCTGGCACTTTATTCTCTAAAAATATATTAGATCAGGTCACTAAACATTGACAACAAACCATTTATTAATTTCCCATTAGACAAAGTGCACACCTTAAATTACACAACATTAGTGTACATAACTAACCTATAGTAGATTTCCTGAATTCACATAAATGACTCCAAAACCATGTAGTACAAGGTTGCAGTTGTTTTAGGCAGCACTATTCACGATTTTCCTGAATAATCTAGATGCCGGGGTTAAAGACATTTACAAACCATAGCACTCAATTTGAAGAAGGCAATGCTCTGATAATTGGCTGATTGCTCCTAACCCTTAGGAATCCCCACACAGTTGACTACTTTAAAATGGTAGAAGCCCTCAATGGAAATGTCCATCCTAAAACAGGTTACATAGAGGTGGAGTCTGTCTCTCCATTTCTATGGATGACGCAGACCCATACTATAAAACAGGTTACATAGAGGTGTAGTCTGTCTCTTCCTCTCTGTCTCCAACCTAACAATGGGAATGTCCATCCTAAAACAGGTTACATCGAGGTGGAGTCTGTCTCTTCCTCTCTGTCTCCAACCTAACAATGGGAATCGTTGTCCCAAAGGTGGGAAGGCAGGGGACAAGCTTAGGTCCAAAACAAGCCAATAGAAAAGCATTGGCCTTTTCCTCTAGGATTTACACACACCAAGCACCTCCCCCCGCCTCTCTGGCAAGCCAATAGAAAAGCACTGGCCTTTTCCTCTATGATATACACACACCAAGCCCCTCCCCCTGCCTCTCTGGCAAGCCAATAGAAAAGCATTGGCCTTTTCCTCTAGGATTTACACACACCAAGCCCCTCCCCCCGCCTCTCACACCAGCAAAGTGGCAAGATCACCACATGTTCCTCTCTGGCAAGCAGTTTCAACTAGCTATTTACATTTGTGGTTTGGTCCAAAAGAATGGCTCATATGGACACCAAAACACATTGAGACATTATTTTACTGTAATAGAGGAGAAGTTACCTTTTCTATCAATACCCTTTTTATGTCTCAGATTGAGAGCAGAGTTACACTACTAAAACCAGAGTATCAATGAACATTTTTTCTGGAAAATGAATGCTAATATTAGTACTACAAGCAGTATTTTAGCCAAATACTATTATAATAGCTCTCTAGTCTGTTTTATATGTGCAATAAGCATAAACAAGGTTGGCCCCTTGATTTAACATCTGAACAAAGTGGAAAGGCTAACAAGCTTTTCAAACAGTTGGAGACAGACAGAAGGGTGTGTTCATAACACTTCAACTGTTCAACCATGTTAGCAAATAGATCCAAGTTGACTAAACTTGTTATATGAAGATTAGCTGGGCTTGAGAGATTGTTGATGAGACAGACCTGTGTTAATTTTCTATAGGCTAATGCCTGCTACAATAAGTTAGTACTTTTTTAACAAAGGGTCATTTTCATAGACAGAATTGAAAGCCAGATCAGTGATTATCGCAACAACAAAAAAGCATGTTCAACTATTTTGATAAAATAATGAATGATTAGTGGGTGTTATGGTTGTGGATGGCTTATATTTAGCCTCGGTATAACTTCACAAGCCCTGAATTCATTAGATTATTGACTGTTTGAAATGCAGTGTATTCAACCTTTAATTGTACAAGGCTCATTTATAGAGAAACTAAACTGAGATATTTATGGTGAATCACCTAGAATCTAAACTGAGATATTTATGGTGAATCACCTAGAATCTAAACTGAGATATTTATGGTGAATCACCTAGAATCTAAACTGAGATATTTATGGTGAATCACCTAGAATCTAAACTGAGATATTTATGGTGAATCACCTAGAATCTAAACTGAGATATTTATGGTGAATCACCTAGAATCTAAACTGAGATATTTATGGTGAATCACCTAGAAGTTTGAAAACTCAAGATAAAGCTGTATGATTTTTTGGTCCATATCATCCAGCCCCAATGGAGAACATTAGAGTAAAGTACAATACTTTATACTGTACTATACTCTGTACTGTTGTACTCTACTGTACTGAATTAAACATTACTTTCGTGTACTCTACTGTAGTGCTTTCAAATCTTGTGAAATTAGCTATGTTTCCAACAACTTGTCCAGTGATTTTTTTTGTCGCCATTTAGAAAAAGTTGAAATAGAAAAGAAATCCAACAATTTCCTGCTCGGGTGTATTTCCATTTAACCATCTTGTGTGGATAAAAAAAAAGCTGGACGTAATGACGCACCGCGTATTCAGCAATCATCATTTATTCAAAACACACCGTTTCTATCCTCACTTGTCGGAATAAAGAAACGTTGACAAAAAAAATCCACCCGTTGAACTTTGGTCGAATACATCTTGGTCAATGGAAACCTGCCTAATGAGGTCTGAGTGATTGGTTCAGATCTGGTCAGGTTTGATGTTTGGGCCAAGTCAAAAAAAGACATTCAAAAGACGTCGGCGTCGGTCCGTGCTTACTGGGGTGTATCCTACAATGTCGGCCTATAACTATATTTTATGAATGTCCATCCATGTGGAAGGCCTAGCGTTCGTAAAACAGCCAGTTGTATTGGCTTTATTAGTCCTGGTTCCTGTGACTAATCATGTTCTCTATTTAAGCTCTGAATAGGACCATCAGCTACCCAACTTTATCAGGAGTTATCCTGCAATAGACTGACTGGGGAGGTGATGTTTCACAGTCAAAGTCCTGCAATAAGAGCTAAGAAGCTAATATTTGTGTAAACTGTTGATAATAGTTCTCTGTTGGTGTCACCTGTTTCGTGGGTTCACAATCCAACTCGTTTCATAAAGTCATATAAGAATGACCCCAATACAATGATGTGGTCTAATACCGCCACAGTGGGATTTCAGTTTTTTCCAGTTTATTTTCAAAATAATTCATTATTGTAATTCATTGTAAATAAATAATAATCCAACCATGTTCTGCGTTATTTTGTCCAAATATGACACGATTTCACTATTTTGTATCACTTTATCACTTATAAGAGGAACTTTTATTTTGAGTGTGAACCACACATGCCTCTATTGTGGCTAGCTTCACATAGGTAGGGACAGGCGGACATCAGGCCTATGTCCAGCTGGAGGACGGAGATGTTGGTCACATCAGATAGAAATGTATTATGTTGAACAAACATTCCTCTGATTCTAATGAATCATGCCAGTTATATTCAGAGGATTTCTATCTGTAAATTTCCAAAGTGTTTTTGTTCTGAACATCCCGAGGCGAAACCCACTGAGCTAACGAACCTGCAAAGCCTAACAAATGAACGTGTTGTGTACCCCGCGTCGTGTGCTTTTTTAAGATCACGTTCATCACTCACTCGGTTTGACACAAAACCTTTCCCAAACGTTATAATACCTTGATTGGTTTGTTATCGAACATGTCATGGCGTTATTTCAATATTAGACCGTTTAAAAGTGCTATTACGTACCTGTAGTAACAAGAAGAAAGGACAGCAGTTCTGGCGTTCTCTTCACTCGAAAGAATAGTGTGCGTCTACCGGAACTTCCGGGTCCCCCCCCCCCCACTACCACAGTGCAACAGCGACATCTATTGGACTGATGGACTAACTACTGCTAAAGCATGTAGAATGTAAGTGAGATTGATTAGCTTGACAAATAAACCTTGGTTTAAAAAAACTAAAGCGTTGTCTGTTTTATTGTCTACGTTTTTCAACCCATTACATATGCATTGTAGATGATCTCTGTGGAAGGCCAAGAAGATCATCAAGAACCTTAGCCACCAGAGACACGGCCTGCTCACCCTGCTACCATCTATCAGGCGGAGACAGTACAGGTGCATCAAAGCTGGGACCAAGAGAATGAAAGCACTTCTATCTCCAGGCCACAAGACTGTTAAACAGTCATCCTTGATTTGATGTAGAGAATATTGATGACGTGCAACTTGGCTTGTCCCAGTGTAAACTGGTGTCATGACATGTATTGAGTAGATAAATACAGACATATATTATTTTGAATGCCTTGAATTAAACAAAAGCATCACATCTACTGTAAAGATAACCCCCCAAAACTATGATGATTCAGTAGATCAATAAAGTTACAGTTCTCTAGCAGGGCAACCGAACGGCCCTGCGGTCTAAGGCACAGCATCTCAGTGCTAGAGGCATCACTACAGACACCCTGGTTCGAATCTAGGCTGTATCACAACCAGCCGTGATTGGGAGTCCCATAGGGTGGCACACAATTGGCCCAACATCATCCGGGTTTAGCCAGTGTAGGTCATCATTGTAAATAAGAATTTGTTCTTAACTGACTTGTTGCCTAATTAAATTAAAGGTCTCCAGCTTATGCTGATAAAACATGTTAGAGAATAGGTCAGATTTAGCATTGTGATGCTCATTTAATATACCTGTCTTGTTCAGCTTCAGATAAACACTAAATATTTCACTTAAAATATATATTTTTTGTAATTCATTATACAAGAGAACTAGTTTGACCAGTACAAATTCATGTACAAACTGTATTTTTCATGGGAAGATCGATTAAGCCGGCTTCAATGGAGCTGCCCAAACATATTCATAAATGACTCAAATAACTAATCTAGTTTTAAAATCAAATGTAATAAACACATGTACTTTTGTTTATTAATGTACAGATTATGTAGTAAAAAATGTTCCCCACCCAAACTAATGGTAATAACTGATAATCACACCATCTCTATCTGATATATGTTGTGTCTACCAGCTCATTCCCACAGAAAACTACAGAGGGAAGCACTACCACCCAGTCAACTATCAGACTCACAGAGGATATTCAACCCTAAGGGCAAATCCAAGGTCATATCAATATCTTTACAGTAGAATCTAACGAAACACACCAAAACTGACAAGGTGAATACTGATCACTAAAGTAAAGAGATGCGAACATTCTATAATGCTCCTTTTCCTCTGCACAGTTCAATCACAGTGAGAACCAATAGGATTACAGTAGATTGTGCTACAATTTATTGAGAATTAAGTGATGGAATGATTTTAATCTTAGCCAGTCAGAGAACAGATGAGGAATCTCACATTTATATGTTGGTGTCCTTTTAAGTTGTTCTGCTGAGAAAAACTCTCCCCACAGTCAGAACAGGAGTAGGGCTTCTCTCCAGTGTCGACTGATGAACTGTCAGATCCCTTGATATTTTGCAGCTCTTCCCACAGTCAGAGCAGGGATACAGATTCTCTCCAGTGTGTATTTTTAGCTTTGATAGTGTTAAAAAGAAAAATGCTATTGCAGCCTCTTTGCAATAAGGAATTGAGACCAAAAGCTCAAGAGAAGTTTAAGAGAGTGTTTAATACCAATGATACAGTCAGCTGAGTGCATGCATTTTGAAAGCTCACAACACATTTTATACTCTCCCCTTATAGGCGTCACCTCCCCAGCTATACATTTTATGGCCCCAATGAGTTTCCCTCTTTTCCCCTGTGGAATGTCCATGGTCATCTCTTTGTTTGAAAGGGAAAGGGAGCATTATAGAACATTAGCCTCTCTTTACTTTACTGATCAGTATTCACCTTGTCAGTTTTGGTGTGCTTCTACACCTGCATTGCTTGCTGTTTGGGGTTTTAGGCTGGGTTTCTGTACAGCACTTTGAGATATCAGCTGATGTACGAAGGGCTATATAAATAAATTAGATTTGGTTTGATTTGTTTAGCCAGATGTCAGAATCCCAACCCGTCCATCTTCTGTTCTGGGCCTGACCCTGCTCGCTGATCCGAGGCAATTTCCTCTTCTCTGATTGGGTCAACATTTCTAAATTAGCATACACACAGTTTCATGTCCTAAACTCCATTAATCCTCACAGTAATCATTCACTAAACAGGATACACACTAACTACAGTTTAACTTGAAACATGTTACATTTAATAGAATCCATCAGTTCTAAATGTTCCGTTGTCATGCTGTCTGGCAACACTCTTATCCCTTGCCTGCTAGCCAGCCAACTACTATTAACAGTCACATCCCTAGCTATACATTTATACTGATAACACTCTTATCCCTTGCCTGCTAGCTATACATTTATACTGATAACACTCTTATCCCTTGCCTGCTAGCCAGCCAACTACTATTAACAGTCACATCCCTAGCTATACATTTATACTGATAACACTCTTATCCCTTGCCTGCTAGATATACATTTATACTGATAACACTCTTATCCCTTGCCTGCTAGCCAGCCAACTACTATTAACAGTCACATCAAACCATGCAGCTAGAATAACAGCAATGTAACTACTTTTAATTCCTTTGACCTGGTTTTAAATGGACATTTCTTTGTATATTTCCACAAAGATTATGCAGATTCATGATTTCAACTGGCTGAGACAAGATGTCAGTCTCGTCCTGACACGTTAATTCTCAATAGGATAGTGCATATAGAATTTCAATATTGAAACAATGTTGCAAATGTTGAGAGGAAGACAGCAACGTTTGTACAACACTGATGCATACAAAAAAGCAAGGGGAAATAATGTCTAGATGTCTTTTACAGTGGAGATCAAGTTAATGAATTGGCTGGCTGGGCTGATGGGCCAGTGGATGAGCAGGGATCTGTCAGACAGAACAGGAAACAAGATTCCCATTTTTGCATCATCTGTGCCAAACAGTGTTTTTAGAATGGCTTAGAACACGTCTCAACCAATCACAAAGCTTGTTTTGACCAACCCATTGTAGAATATTTTTGAACAATAGCCGTGTATAGAAATCAAAAGCTCTTTGGTGCTGTAGTATGCCTCATTAATTATCATGCACTGTTCTGGTATAAAATCAAATATTTGGATTGTCTCCAGTCGTGTAAAATGATGTAGAATTGCATGAAATGAGTTTCTAAAGGCATTTTTTTAATGGAAATAAGATGAGATTCATGCAGTGCTTATATTATAATAGATATATTTTCACCCCAACCTCGTACACGGTGTTCTGGGAATCCACGACCTTTGACATGTGACACTTAGAAAATGAAGAACTGTTTCTAAAACTGCATATCTAAGGCTCTGGTCTGTTCTAGGAGTGAGGGTAAACAATAGGCATGTTCTCTGCTATCCACTTTATGTTTTAATTATAATTTTGGGTATAGGGGAGAGTCACTTGTTTTTCCCCAAGTGTTCAGAGAGGGTCGGGGAAAAATATATTTTAGTGAAGGGAGGGGCATACATTATTATTTCAGAGATACAATTTGCTCCAGGTATCCCTCATTTTATAAATAACATACAGTCCCTTAGTAGTAAAAAAAAAAAATCCACCCAAATGAATGGAGAAAACGGATCACACCATCTCTATCTGATACATGTTGTGTCTACTATCTCAGTCCCACAGACGACTTCAGACGGAAGCAGTATATTCAACGCTAAGGGCAAATCCAAGGTCATCTCAATATCTTTACAGTAGAAGCTAACAAAACACACCAAAACTGACAAGGTGCACACTGATCAGTAAAGAGAGGCTAACATTCTATAACACTCCCTTTCCTCTGCATTGTTCTCTCACAGTGAGAAACTATAGGATTACAATAGTGTTCTACACTTTCTTCATTTGATCCAATTCAATGTTACCAATTATTTTATGAGATGAGAATTAAGTGATGGAGTGACTTTAATCATAGCTGGTCCGAGAGAACTGATGAAGCTTCTCTCCTTTTGTTACCAAAAAGGGAGGTTACTTTAAACAGGGGTCCATTGTCAATCCAGCAACAACAACAAAAAATTAATCTGCAAAAGGCTTCACTCGTTTGTATCCGTTGGTGTGCTTAAATTGCTCTGTTGAGAGAATCTCGCCCCACAGTCAGAGCAGGATTAAGGATTATCTCCTGTGTGCACTCTCTGATGAACTTTCAGAGCACTTGATGTTGTGAAGCATTTCCCACAGTCAGAACAAGAGTACGGCTTCTCTCCCGAATGTATACGATGGTGTGTTTGTAAGTTTCCCAGTCGAGAGTAACTCCCCCCACAGTCAGAGCAGGAGTAAGGTTTCTCTCCTGTGTGCACTCTCTGATGAACTGTCAGAGCACTTGATGTTGTGAAACTCTTCCCACATTCAGAGCAGGGATAAGGCTTCTCTCCTGTGTGTATACGTTGGTGATTCTTTAAGCTGCTGTGTTGAGAGAAACTCTTTCCACAGTCAGAACAGAAGGAAAGCCTCTCTCCGGTGTGTATTCTCTGATGAACATTTAGCGCAGATGATGTTGGGAAGTATTTACCACAGTCAGAGCAAGAGTAAGGCTTGTCTCCTGTGTGTATATGTTGGTGTGATTTTACGCTGCTCTGTAGAGAGAAACTCTTCCCACATTTAGAGCAGGAGTAAGGCTTCTCTCCTGTATGTATACGCTGGTGACATTTTAACGTATCAAATTGTGTGAAACATTTTCCACAGTCCGAACAGGAGTAAGGCTTTTCACCTGTGTGTATATGTTGGTGTATTTTTAAACTGCTCCGTCGAGAGAATCTCCCCCCACAGTCAGAGCAGGAAAAAGGCTTCTCTCCTGTGTGTGTTCTCTGGTGAACTGTTAGGTCAGATGATGTTGTGAAGCATTTTCCACAGTCAGAGCAAGAGTAAGGCTTCTCTCCTGTGTGTATGCGTTGGTGTGATTTTAAGTGGCTTCGTTGAGAGAATCTCCACCCACAGTATGAGCAGGAGTAAGGTTTCTCTCCTGTGTGTATACGTTGGTGTGTTTTTAAGCTGCTCTGTTGAGAGAATCTCAACCCACAGTCAGAGCAGGAGTACGACTTCTCTCCTGTGTGTATTTTTAGGTGTATTTTTAGCTTTGAAAGAATTGGGAAAATCTTCTTACAATGTGGGCAGTGATGAGACCTCTTAGGTCTGTGATCTTCCTGCTGTTGCTCTCTGGATGTAGGGAATGTCTCAATGTTACCTGTGTGAACAGCATCAGAATTAAAAGTCAGTGTGATAAACAGTGATTATACAAAATATTATGAACACCTGCTCCTTCCATGACATAGACTGACCAGGTGAAAGCTATGATCCCTTATTGATGTCACTTATTAAATCACTGTAGATGAAGGGGTGTAGACAGGTTAAAGAATGATTTTTTAAATCTTGAGATAATTTAGACATGGATTGTGTATGTGTGCCATTCAGAGGGTGAATCAGCAAGACAAAAGATTGAAGAGTCTTTGAACGGGGTGTGGTAATAGGTGTCAGGTCCACCGGTTTGTGTCAAGAACTGCAATGCTGCTGGGTTTTTCACACTGAACAGTTTCCCTTATGTATAAAGAATGGTCCACCACCCAAAGGACATCCAGCTAACTTGACACAACTGTGGGAAGCAAAAACGCTTTTTCAAGCAGAATTAAACTTTAAACATCTGCTATCTGAGCAGCTAATCGATCGCTGCACCTGTACATAGTCCATCTGTAAATAGCCCACCCAATTTACCTACCTCATCCCCATACTGTTTTTATTTATTTACTTTTCTGCTCTTTTGCACACCAATATCTCTACCTGTACATGACCATCTAATCATTTATCACTCCAGTGTTAATCTGCTAAATTGTCATTATTCGCCTAGCTCCTCATGCCTTTTGCACACAATGTATATAGATTCTTAAAAAAAAAAATTATACTGTGTTATTGACTTGTTTATTGTTTACTCCATGTGTAACTCTGTGTTGCTGTCTGTTCACACTGCTATGCTTTATCTTGGGCAGGTCGCAGTTGTAAATGAGAACTTGTTCTCAACTAGCCTACCTGGTTAAATAAAGGTTAAATAAATGTAAAAAATTTAGTCCACATGGGCCAGACTCCCAGTGGAACACTTTCAAAACATTGTACAGTCCATTAGAGCTGTCCCTGACACCAATAGTAATCTGTTCTTCCCACCAATCGATTGGCTTAAAATTTTAAATGTGCATTTGATGCGATTGTGCTCAGACTTACAAAACAAAATGACTAGCAGCTGTTGTCTCTCTCTTCCCTGCTGCAGCGACCACCACAGAACATCAACAGTGTTCATCACACTGTCCATTGTACTGAAGCTGTAACATAATTACAGCCATTTCTGACTGAAAAGTTATGTTGCTGAAATCCCTCATTTGTTTGGGAAAAACATTCTCTATTCCCTCGCCTTTCTTTGTGAGACATGTATACATTGCATGCACGTGACCAATAGGGCAGGACCTATAGCATATCATAATCACATCAATAAATTGGTTATAACAAACTCAGAATATTGTAACTGCAAAACGGTTGCAGAGGGCGTGACAAACTCGAAACAGGAGAATGTTTACTGGTTGCTCAGGAGGTAAAGGGGAAGTCAGATGTGTGGAATAAATGTGACTAGTTGTGGAAAATACTGAAGATCTAGAAAAAGAAGGTAAGGAGCAAACACTGAGTGCATATTGTGTGTTCCAAACAGGTAGATTACAAAAATCTTCTGACTGTTTGGAACAATGTAAACAACACAAATTATAAGTGTACCAGAGCATCTGTTTTACAGCAAAGACTAAAAACTGTCGGATTCATTTGTGAATGCAATTTTCAAAAACAGAACGGCTTTTTTATTGTTTACGCTAATTATCCAAGGCTCACTTAAATTTTACTTTAAAAACTTAAATGCTTGATTGCATTTTAAATCATGAATGACTGGTATGCTGTGTGATGACATGGACGAATGACTGATTGATACAGTAGCCTACGCAAGTATTGAAATGTCGTCTTTGGTAAGTTAAGGTATTAAGACTAAACCAAATGCGCTCTTAGGCCTCAAGCTGGATGGTGGTTATACAAGGCTGCTATACTAAGCCTAATGATAATGGCATTACCTATTATCATAATGATGGTCATAATAATAATTATAACAAGATGGAGATCCAGAAAAAGGAGGGGTTTTAATATTAATATTCTGACCATTTGGAACAGTGGTATAGAACATTACGGCATGGGGCGGCAGCGTAGCCTAGTGGTTAGAGCGTTGGACTAGTAACCGGAAGGTTGCAAGAACAAACCCCCGAGCTGACAAGGTACAAATCTGTCCTTCTGCCCCTGAACAGGCAGTTAACCCACTGTTCCTAGGCCGTCATTGAAAATAAGAATTTGTTCTTAACTGACTTGCCTAGTTAAATAAAGGTTAAATTAAGGTAAAAATTAATTAAATTACATTAATGATCAATAATACCAGAGAGGCTGGTTTAATGAAAACATTAAGCATTTATTACAGCACAGCAAAGATTAAAAATAGAAGAATGTGTTACAATGTTTTTCCGACATGTTGCGTGAAGCTTTGTGCTCACGGAATCAGTAGGCTATTAAACAAACAGGCAACACAAGCAGGATCGGTCTCATTTCTACAGATATATATGGAAGATTTATAAAGCCAGGCACAATTAACAGTTATGATTATAATAGCAATTTAAGTTGGGGTTTCCTCTCTCACTTCTATTAGACAATAAGGCAGGGACTGTCTTCTCATCTCCTCATCCTGCTGCCTCCGCCGCTCTGTTCTCAATACCGATATGCTGGTTAACTTTGCTATTATACACAAAGCAACATGGTCTATGAAAAGGCGACAACTCAACAGCGCACTGATGTGTTTCAGAACTGTGAACTAACTCAGTATTAGCAAAGTGTTCTTACTGTTTTGCACACTCTGTACATGCCAAATAAGACATTTTAACATCAGCTGATGTCACAAAGTGCTTTACAGGAACCCAGACTAAAACCCCAAAGAACAATCAGTGCAGATGTAGAAGCACAGTGGCTAGGAAAAAACTCCCTAGAAGGCAGGAAGCTAGGAAGAAACCTAGAGAGGAGCTAGACTCAGAGGGGTGGCCAGTACTCTTCCAAACATTAGTAGTGAATTTCATACAAGTTGGTCAACGCACTTAAATTGAGCGGCAGGAGACTCACCTCACGAAGCACACATTTTGGTAATTGTGCTTAATTGTAAACAAACACATGTGACTAACTCAAACCGTTGTTTTGGGAAACTAGTACCCGTAAGCTTCATAATGAAACATCTTCATTATAAAAGATATCTAACGGGCGAAATGATGAACGCGATGTGATGTATCTATTACCTAGTGCACAAGTTGACTACAGTATTTATATGCTGCATAACAGTAACTGACTCACAAGGCTACGGTCTCTTCTCTTTGTGTGCTTGTAAACAAACACCACGTGACTGGGGGACTACCGTAAACTACATAATAATGTGACAGATTACATTAAGAAAGCAATGTTCTGTATCTCCTAACGCATTGCAAATTGACATTAGTCATTTAGCAGAGCAGTAGTGAGTGAATACATTTTAATATTTTTTTCGCACTGGTCCCCCGTGGGAATCGAACCCACAACTGGGCTACACGTGACCAACATCTACCTTCTCATTGAAACATTTCATCACGAAACAGTTATACTGCAACTTTTTTATGCAGTGGAAAGTTGGAATGAATTATACAAACTTAGTTAGATAGAACCTGCTCTTACCATGAGAAACAGATTTCCCAATCTTCTCCTCCTCTTCTTCATCTTTAATGTTGACATTCAGCTCCAGTGTTTGACTGCAGTCTTCCAGCTTCACTGATGCCATCTCTGGATCCTGCAGTGCAAACTGGGCTCCTCTGTCACAATCAGGACCCAGTGACTGTAGGTTTGGACTTGGTGTGGAAGGAGAGAGGCAGGCTGGGCTTATCCTCACTCTCGATGTTGCTGGCTTGTCAGAGAAATTCTATAAGAGAGACTGCAGATTCTTTCAAACAACACTTTTTTATAAGATTAGCTAAAATGGAGCAGTCAACTATGCACTTCAACAGTTGTGCAGTTAAGGCCCAACGAACAGTGACGGGTCTCCGCTTTTATAGAGAAGTACATCCTTTTAGTAGACGTGGCACATAGTGTGTAAAAGGCAATTACTTGTCTGTGCAGATTTAAGATAACACGAGGTTGATAGCCCGAGGTCTCCACCGTCTAACTGTATTCCCAACAGCAAACATTATAATGTGCTCCTTTCTGCAAGTTCCCATACATGTGACTTCCTGTAGATAGTAAACACACGGGATATCAGATGCTGCGGACGTACCTAACGGATCATAGCTATACGCCCAGTCTTGTGACAAAGTCACACAAAGACAAGTTTGTATCAGATTAGAAAAAACACTAGCATATAACAAGAGACTATTCTTTAAGCAGTAAAACACGGGATAGCATGACTAATTATGTAATTTTCCACTACAGGCCTCAGACGTAATCTGTGTCGGCAAGTAGTAATAAAGAGAAACGGACATAAAAGTTAGTCTAGACAGTTCTGTCACTTTCTTTATTCTCTAAAAATACATCATGCAGCTAGATGTGCTGGTGCCACTCAGGCAGTTTACATTATTGATTGAGTACCTCTATGTATTTGAATGTGATCGCTTTTATTAAATATGTTTATTTTGTTATTGTGTGCTGAAATATATTGTTTTGTACACATACAGTACCAGTCAAAAGTTTGGACACACCTACTCATTCAAAGGTTTAGAACACCTACTCATTCAAAGGTTTAGAACACCTACTCATTCAAAGGTTTAGAACACCTACTCATTCAAAGGTTTAGAACACCTACTCATTCAAAGGTTTAGAACACCTACTCATTCAAAGGTTTAGAACACCTACTCATTCAAAGGTTTAGAACACCTACTCATTCAAAGGGTTTACTTTATTTGTACTATGTTCTACATTGTAGAATAATAGTTAAGACACCAACACTATGAAATAACACATATGGAACCATGTAGTAACCCAAAAGTGTTAAAATCATTAAAATATATGTATATATTTTACATTCTTCAAAGTAGCCACACTTTGCCTTGATGACAGCTTTGCACACTCTTGGCATCCTCATGCACAAACGCCAATCGTCGGCTGGAGTGGTGTAAAGCTAACTATTGGACTGTGGAGCAGTGGAAATGCGTTCTCTGGAGTGATGAATCACGGGTTCACCATCTACAGTCCGAGGGACAAATCTAGGTTTGGAGGATGCCAGAGAACGCTACCTGCCCCAATGCAGAGTGCTAACTGTACATTTTAGTGGAGGAGGAATAATGGTCTGGGGGTGTTTTCATTGTTTGAGCCAGGCCCTTTAGTTCCAGTGAAGGGAAATCTTAATGCTACAGCATACAATGACATTATAGATGATTCTGTTCTTCCAACTTTGTGGCAACAGTTTTGTGGAAGGCCCTTTCCTGTTTCCAGAAATGGTTAGTTGAGATCGGTGTGGAAGAAATTGACTGGCCCGCACAGAGCCTTGACCTCAACCCCATCGACCACCTTTGGGATGAATTGGTCTGTTCTATATCTTCAATCAAATTAAACATGTACTACTGTGACATTAGCAAGTTTAATGGTATTTTTCATCATTTGTTTTATATGAAATGTCATTTCCACCCCACTCTGTCATTACCACAACGCTAAGTCATTACCACAACGCTAAGGCATTACCATCACGGTACATATTTTTGTGCCAAAAGTGTATTAAATTACAACTGATATAAATGACTTTTCCCATATGTGAACATTTTATACTTGTTCTTAAGATAATTTCTAAAGTAATGTAAAATATTAAGATTTTGATGTGGTAAATACATGTTTCTGAGTATCATCAAGGCAAAAATTGACATTTAGACATGACAATGATGAATACATATAATTAAGAAAACTTCCAAATAGTTAAAAAATATATATATATAATTCATGTGAAATGTTATATAAAACACCTTAGGCACAATTTCTGTAATTTCCTTTTCAACTAAAATAGCACATTTTATGACATGGTGGTAATGACATTTCCCCTCAGGTATTTGGAGAAACCGATAAAAATATGTACGTTCTTAAATAGTTTGGTCTCAGCCACTATTAGATCTTCTTTCCAGATAGAGTGAAGAAGATATTCAGATAGATAAAAAGCACTTTCAACAGGTTTCATTTTCAAAAATATTTAAAAACAACCATCTATTTAATAGAACAGGTAGGCCTATTAATAGTGATGCACGGATATTATATTTTTGCCCATACCAATATCTGATATTTTCCTTGCCAAAAAAACGGATACCGGATAACCAATATAAAAAAATGGCTGCGTTTTAATCATTCTAGTACAGTTAAATAGTTAACACACACACATGGACACAGCGGTCTGAGGCACTGCATCTCAGTGCAAGATGCGTCACTACAGTCCCTGGTTCGAATCCAGGCTGCATCACATCCGGCCGTGATTGGGAGTCCCATAGGGCAGCACACAATTGGCCCAGCGTCGTCCGGGCAGTCATTGTAAGTAAGAATTTGTTCTTAACTGACTTGCATGGTTAAATAAAGGTTACACACACCACACTTACAAAAAAGTTATTTTGTTGGCATTTAAGTATGTCTCCCATTACCATTAAAACATAATCAAAACCCATTGATTTAACTTACTTGCTGTGCTGTTTCGTTCATTTGTTCAGTCACTTCATTCTCAACCAGGACTTCTATTGAACGCCGTTTGGGTCTTTGCGTGTCAAAAAAGACACAGTAGCTATAGTTAGCTAGCTAACTTTTTAGCTAGGTGTCATCATCTAAAATAACCCTAATTTATAAAACAGTTCTTATTTGATTAATGATGGTCGGACCCATCTATGTGAAGCTAGGATTAGCAACAATAGTGGACTTTTCAGTTAGCCTTCAAAATAAAAGTAAGGAACAATTCTACTATTTGTATTCATTTGCATCACTTTCAAATACATACCTTTATTTTGAAGGCAAACCGTAAATTCCACTATTGTGCTTAATCCTTATTACCGCTAGCAATACAAAACATAAACCGGTCCAGTCAAATCTCACTAGTTTAAGGAAGCTAGCTGGCTGCTTATAACTTCAATTTCAATAGGCGAACAACAAGTGGCAACCTAGCTAATACTTACAAGGATTCCGAAATCATTGCTAAGAATAATGAAAATGACTGCAGTTTTTTCTGGTCATTGTGTTCAGACTGATTGTATTGGTGCTAGTTAGGCTACCAAATTAAAGCTAGCTACCCCAAAAGTAGCGTTCGAACGAATAATGCTTTATTACCAACGCGGTATTGTAAACACATCGTTCGTGGTCGGTGTTTGCTGACATATTTGTACAGCTTTGACAGTGCAACTGTATCATTTTTGACACGCAGAGACTCAAACGGCGTTCCATAGTATGCATGTCGTGACGCTAATAGCAGTGACGCTATTACTGTGTAACTCCGGTAGGGCAACATCGGAAAAATAGCGCACTTGGTTGTGTTAACCGGTGCTTGACCAGTCGGCGAAAGCCAACATCACCCACGACAGTGAACGGTTGATTGTCAAGGGCAATGAATTCCATTATCTTGGATTTAATGGATTTCACCTTTGAGATGTCTTGCTGAAATGTTTACTTGTTGACTGGCAGACATTGTGGGCTAGTTTAGGAATGCTGTATTGCACGTATAGCGCAACATTTTACGTGGCGTCATTACGTCATGTATCTTCGTTATATAGGTATGTACGTCAACTTTGACATCGGTTTTGCACATCTGGCGTTAAACTAGACATCGGCCGTAGCATTTTTAGCTATATGTTCAAGATATATCATGCATCCCTACGTATTAATATAGACATTGGTGATTTTACCACTGTAATCAGATCCAACATTATGTTATGGTCATTGAATTGATTAGCCCACTAACCACGTGTTAAATGTGTAGTGTAGCCTACACTGTCTAGGACTATGAATTGGGAAGCTATAGGCTATTTGTTAATAGGATAATTCAAACGTGGGGCTAAATTTGAAATATTCATTGTCTCTGTGAATTGAAATGATATTTTTGCCCACCAGTGCACCCAGAAGAGGAAACAACAATACAATGTAGTCTAACAACATCTCTCTCAAACAGCACAGATGTGATTCACTGTAGAAGCACTGGTCCTCTTACATTTTAATTCCAGGTTGCATATTATAATATTTAAGGGCATATCAGATGGTCTGTTCTGACCATAACAGTCACACCAAGCATAGGGTTGGTTGGTATAAGATTGAAATGGGTGAATAATGTACCCATGAAAACCCTATGAAATAGTTCCCCAATACCATCTGATGTATATATTTAATGTATTACATGACTGGTGACCACAGCCCTTCCAACAATACATTTAAATCATGTTTTACTGTGATTGTTTCCACCCTGCTGAATGTATTCAATGTATTCCATTTCAAATGTGTCTCCCAGTGCAGCTTTACTTCCAGGCTATTATTATCTTCTATGCTCCTAGGTCTAGTACAATGGAAATATATCGTTTTTTTGGTCACTACCATTCCACGAAAATACCATGCTATATTTTTTTCATTGTACTACAATCATACAATTTTGTACAGGTCTTCACTTCGGAGTGCTTGCTGCATGCCCTTTGCCTCTCTTGACCATGTCGGGCAGGCCGGGCACAACACACAAAGCTCAAGGCTCAAAGCTCTCTCCACTTCCCTCTAGTAGCTTCTTTAGTAAGCCTGATAATACATCACTCCTGATAGCCACCAGCAAAAACTCTTGCATAAATGTAGCAGTCTATACACCTAATCATTAGTGATCTGACATGCTGTATTACATGGAAACTGTAGGCTACTAACAGCAGCAGCTACATAGTCTAGTTTACTATGGTCCTGTACCTCTGGCCAGGGTAAACAAAGTGGTAATGTTGTGTATTGTATATACAGTATTTCACTTCAAACAGTTTATTTCATTTAATTACACAAGAGAAGAAAAGCAGCATAAATTCAGGTACAAACATTTTTCATTATATTTGTGTCATTTAGCAGATGCTCTTATCCAGAGCGACTTATAGGACAAATAAGAGTTAATTGCCTTGCTCAAAGGCACAATGACTGATTTTTCAACTGGTCGGCTTGAGATTCAAACCAGCGACCTTTCAGTTACTGGCCCAACACTCTTAACCACTAGGCTACCTGCCACCAGATCAATCGACTTCAATACAGTTATTCAAATACATTCATCATCAATGACTACAATAACGGATCTAATATTAAAATACAGTTTAATAAACACAAGTAGTTGATTCATAGCCTGTTCATCATTAAACAAAAGTTGTTTAGTAATATTAAATGATCCACCCAAACTTATGCTGAAAACAGATCATCACACCATCTTTTCTGATATACACTAAACATTAGGAGTTGCACCCCACCTCAATTCATCGGGGCATAGAATGTCCAAGGTTTTGAGAGCTTTCAACAGGGATTCTGGCCCATGTTGACTCCAATGATTCCCACAGATGTGTTGGGTTGGCTGGGAGTGGATCTCTACTCCGAATAGCTCGTTCCATCTCCTCCCAGAGATGAACAATTGGATTGAGATCTGGTGACTCGTCAGGCCACTGCAGTAAACTGAATTCACTGTCATGTTCTTGGAATCATTCCTGGACAAGACTTGGGGCATAATCCTGCTGAAAAAAATCTATTTGCAGATGGATAAACTGCTGCCATGAAGGGAGGCACCTGATTGGCAATGATTCTTTAGATATCCTGTGGCATTCAAACATTGTTCAACTTTTATCAAGGGGCCCAATGTGTGCCCTGAAAACACACCCCAACCATCACACCACCAGCCTGCAATGCTGACACGGCATGGATGCATACAGTGGTGTAAAGTACTTAAGAATAAATTATTTAAAAGACCTACTGTAGTTGTATCTGTACTTTACTATTTATATACATATTACATTTATTCATATTGTTGACAACTTTTATGTCACCAAATTCCAATATAAAATAAAGCACTTTTTACTCCATACATTGTCCCTGACACCCAAAAGTACTCGTTACATTTTTTATGATTAGCAGGATAGAAAAAAGTCGAATTCACACACTTATCAAGATAACATCCCTGGTCATCCCTACAGCCTCTGATCTGGCAGACTCACTAAAAACAAATGCTTAGTTTGTAAATGATGTCTGAGTGTTGGAGTCTGCCCCTGGCAAACCGTAATATATAAAAAACAACACTGTTGTACAGTCTGGTTTGCTTAATTTTAAGGAATTTGAAATTATTCATACTTTTACTTTTGATGCTTAAGTATCTTTACAATCAAATACTTCTAGACTTTTACTCCAGTAGTATTTTACTGGGTGACTTTCACTTTTAATTGAGTAATTTTCTATAAGGTACTTTTTCCACCACTGGATGTATGTACTCGTGGTTTCCTCCATACCCCAGTCCTCCCATCAGCATGAAACAGCAGGAACAGGGATTCATCAGACCAGGCAGTATGTTTCCAATTTTCTAGTGTCCAGTGTTTTCATTCCTTAGCCCACTGCAATAGTAGTTTGTTGATTTTTGCTGAAAGCTAATGAGGATCCATAATAAATACACAAAAACTAAAAAGGATCATAGCGTTCAGCTGGTCAGTCTATGTCATGGAAAGAGCAGGTGTCCTTAATGTTTTGTACACTCTGTACATGTTGTGTCTACCAGCTCATTCCCACAGAAAACTGCAGAGGGAAGCAGCACCACCCAGTCAACCAGCCTCACAGAGGATATTCTACCTTAAGGGCAAATCCAAGGTCAGCTCAATATCTTTGCAGTAGAAGCTAACAAAACTCACCAAAACTGACCAGATGCACACTGATCAGTAAAGTAAAGAGAGGCTAACATTCTATAACACTCCATTTCCTCTGCACAGTTCTCTCACAGTGAGAAACAATAAGATTACAGTGTTCTACGCTTTCTTCATTTGATCCAATTCAACGTTGCCAATTACTTAATGAGATGAGAATTAAGTGGAGTGACAAATCTTAGCTGGTCTGAGAGAACTGATCGAGTCTTCTCTCTATGTATACATTAGTGTCGTTTTAAATGGCCCAGTCTGTAGAATCTCTTCTCACAGTCAGTGCAGTGATCAGGCTTCTCTCAAGTGTGTATCCGTTGATATGTGTTTTTACATTACCCAATCGGGAGAAACTCTTGCCACAATGAGAGCAAAAGTACGGCTTCTCTCCTATGTGTGTTCTCTGGTGACTGTTTAGCTCAGCTGTTGTTTTAAAACATTTTCTAGTCAGATCAGGGGCCTATTTCCTTTATTTTTACCATGGTGTCTTTTTAACTGGCCCACTCGAGAGAAACGCTTTCCACAGTCAGAGCAGGAGTAAGGCTTCTCTCCTGTGTATATGTTCATGTTATTTTAACTGGTTCAGTTCAGAGACTCTTCCCATAGTCAAAGGAAGAGTAAAGCTTAACGTTTGTGTGTTCTCTGATGAACTATTAACCCAGTTGATGTGGTGAAGCATTTTACACAATCAGAGCAGGAGTAAGGCTTCTCTCCTGTGTGTATCCGTGCATGTCGTTTTAAGTGGCACAGTAGAGAGAAACTCTTTCCACAGTCAGAGCAGGTGTAAGGCTTCTCTCCTGTGTGTATCCGTGCATGTCGTTTTAAGTGGCCCAGTAGAGAGAAACTCACCCCACAGTCAGAGCAGAAGTAAGGTTTCTCTCCTGTGTGTGTTCTCTGATGAACTTTTAGCCTAGTTGATGTTGTGAAGCATTTTACACAATCAGAGCAGGAGTAAGGCTTCTCTCCTGTGTGTGTTCTCTGATGAACATTTAGCTCAGTTGATGTTGTGAAGCATTTTACACAGTCAGAGCAGGAGTAAGGCTTCTCGCCCGTATGTATACGTTCATGTGTTTTTAAGTGGTCCAGTACAGAGAACCTCTTCCCACAGTCAGAGCAGGAGTACGGCTTCTCTCCTGTGTGTATACGTTCATGTTGTTTTAAGGTGCCCAGTTGAGAGAAACTCTTTCCACAATCAGAGCAGGAGTAAGGCTTCTCTCCTGTGTGTGTTCGGTGATGAACTTTTAGCTCAGTTGATGTTGTGAAGCATTTTACACAGTCAGAGCAGGAGTAAGGCTTCTCTCCTGTATGCACTCTCTGATGAACTGTCAGAGCCTTTAATGATGTGAAATTCTTCCCACCATCAGTACAGGAATACTGATTCACTCCTGTGTGTATTTTTAGGTGTATTTTAAGCTTTGACAGAAATGGGAAAATCTCCTCACAATGTGGGCAGTGGTGAGACCTCTTCGCTCTGTGATCTTCCTGCTGTTGCTCTCTGGATGTAGAGAATGTCTCAACACGGTCTCCTGTGTGAACAACATCAGAAGAACCAGTCAGTTGGTGTGATATACACATCTATTTTATGTAGCCCTTATTACATCAGAAGTTGTCACAAATTGCTTTACAGAAACCCAGCCTCAATCCCCAAAGAGCAAGCAATGCAGATGTAGAAGCAAAGTGGCCACGAAAAACTCCCCAGCAAGCAGGAAACTAGGAAGAAACGTAGAGAGAAACCAATGAAGAAGGTGGATATTTTAATCTAATGGGTGGCCAGTCCTCTTCTGGCTGTACCGGGTAACATATGTATTCATATCAGTAGGCTGTACAATACAAAAAGGAATAAACTGTTTTCAAAGTGGGTGAAAGTCATGACAATTATGAGCAATATCATCCACTCCGACCATGATTGGGAGTCCCTTAGGGTTAGCGATCAATTGGCCCAGCGCCGTCTGGGTTTGGCCGGGGGTAGGCTGACAATGTAAATAATAATTTGTTCTTAACTGACTTGCCTAGTTAAATAAAAGTTTAAAAAAATACTAATTTCATAGAACTTTAAAACACTGGCAGTTTGTCAACTTCCCTTCTTTAGTCTACTATCTGAACACTCCCTTTACTGGTGTCAAACCAGGCAAGTCTCAGTCGCATGAAATAACATCTACCTTTTCATTGAAACAGTTCATCATGAAACAGTTCTACTGCAACTTTTCATACACAGTGGGAAGTTGGAATAAATAACAGAACCTGCTCTTACCATGAGAAACAGATGTCCCAATCTTCTCCTTCTCCTCTTCATCTTTAATGTTGACATTCATCTCCAGTGTTTGACTGCAGTCTTCCAGCTTCACTGATGCCATCTCTGGATCCTGCAGTGCAAACTGGGCCCCACTGTCACAATCAGGACCCAGTGACTGTAGGTTTGGACTCAGTGTGGAAGGAGAGAGGCAGGCTGGGTTTGTCGTCACTGTTGATGTTACTGGCCTCAGACTTAATTCTAGTCGTCCTGTAGTAACAATGAGAAACAGACACAAAAAGTTGTCTTGACAGTTCTGGAACTTTCTTTATACTCTATTAAAATATTAAAATGTTTGTGTGGTCAATTATCTAATTCAGTGCTTGACTTGGACTGAAATATGTGTCGGTACTGTTTATATTTAGGTGCAGCAGCTCCACAATACTGTTGAGGTATTTTTCTAGAAGAGGAACATGAGCTCAAGCAGTAGAACATTGAGGTGCTGGTACTCAGCTCCAGTGAGCTCCTGTCCATCTCATTTCAATACATGAGGTAGGTAAGCATTGACAACAAAACAAGAATTCATTCAAATTAGACAAAGTACACGATACACAAAGTAACTAAACTTAACTTATAGTAGATTTCTTGGATTTACACAAATTAATAAATGACTCAAAAACCATTTAGTACAAGGTTGCAGTATGTTTAAGGCAGCACTATTTTCCTGAATAACCTTCACTTCACTGTATTATTTCAAATCAAAAACCAATTGTATTTCCCGTTCACATCATATTAACAATTTATAGACAAAGATAGAAATGGAATGTGTCTGAAAATGACAAAATAAAAATGTATTTTTGACGCAGACAGAGAGGACGCTGTGGTTTTCCCAGCTCGTGAATTTGAGATAAAACCAATAACATGCAAAACGAGCTCAGAAATCTCAAATAAATTGATTATTTATTAAATCCACTCAGACAAACACAAAATCTCTAGCTATGTGGCTTGTAAAATAGTTATCACGTTCTTCACTTGGTTTGACACAAAAATAACACATCAACCCTTTACCAAACGTGTTAATACCTTAAAGGATTTGTTACCTCGCATGTTCTTCTAATATCAGGAAGTTTAAACCTGCTATTACATACCTGTAGTAATACATAGAAAAGGACACAAATGTTATCTTCTTAACATTAGAGTTCTGCCGCTTTCTTTATTCTGAAGAATGGTGCGTGCCCGGAACTTCCTGTTCCCCCACTACCACAGTGCAGCCACAGATTGAACAAGGAGACAAATATTTCACCAGATGTATAAATGTGAAGAATCCGCTTAGTGTTTCAACTCACTAGCAAATATGGTAGCGAGAGGAAGCCCATTGGCCGGCAGTGGGAGAAGATGGAACGAGATGGATTTTGGCCAACATTCTGCAAATGTTTTAATCAATGAAACATCTGATCTTATGAACAGAGTGGACTAAGTTTTGTAGACTTTACCCTTTGCAAATGTATATATATATATATTTTTTAAATTGCATTGTTCAGAAGGAATGTAAAGGCGAATTGAGTAATTGCACATGAGCACTTCACAGAGGAGGCATTGCCTAACAGAAATATGCAGATGTGTTCTAGAACGCGCCAATAAGATCTCGCTAGCTCGTGCTTGGCTCTGCCCATTATGACTCATCTGTTCCCATTGGAAATGACTGCTTGTGGTCTATCTAGGTTTAGTTATAAAGAATCTTTGGTGCAAACCATCCGTGCATTCAGGGATTCTTGGGATGGCCCTACCCCATTATATGAGAAGGGTGATGCTTAATTTGTTGCCGGATCCTCCAGCACCTCTCAGTTTTGTTTCCGGGACCCATTTGCCAGGATCAGGTATCCTACCTCGTGGCATGAAAACTCAAGTTTGCAATGTAAAAATCCTAATGAAAGCAATCAGAGTAAATACATTTAGATTGCCCCTGTAATTGTCATGACCGCTAAAAAACATAATGTGAAAATGCTGGAAAACACAGGTTGTAAATGGATTCTGCTGAAAATAAAATACTAATCTGTCCGTGAACAGCATCCAAAATATATTGTGAAATATACTTTCAGAATATTTCTAATTACAAAAAGCCCTTTTCAAATAGGTCTATTGAGAGAACAGCATTGTTTTACAAAGTAAAGCAAGAGAGATGAGCTTTTGTTCGGTGAGTGAGCTGCACATCATTGGGTGAGTCAGTGAAACTGGAAAGCTTGTTTAGGACTATAACTTCCTCCTCATATTGTACAATGTGTTTCTGCTCACACCTGGCCTAGGCTATTGATGGATTAGAGACAAGGTTGTTTATTTTGATCTCAGATTCTCAGTGTCAAAGTAGACTGTCATTTGTTTTTGTTTTTTATGTGTTCTGGTACCTCAGAGCCCCCCAGGTCAACCCCCCTCTTAGGCTCACTTCTGGTTCCAGCACCTCCCAATTTACACATTAAACACTGGAGAAGTGGGTAGCTGCTGCTGCCTCCTCTGTGATACGTCTCCTTTACATAGAGTTATTCAGGCTGTTGATTGTGGCCTGTGGAATGTTGACCCATTGCTCTTCAATGGCTGTCCGAAATTCCTGGATACTGGAGGGAACTGGAACAAGCTGTCGTACACGTCGATCCGGATCATCCCGAACATGCTCAAAGGGTGACATGTCTGAGTATGCAGGCCACGGAATTGGGACATATTCAATTGTGTACAGATCCTTGCGACATGGGGCTTGCACATTGTCACGCTGAAACATGAGGTTATGGCGGCGGATGAATGGCAGGACAATGTGCCTCAGGATTGTGTTATGGTATCTCTGTGCATTCAAATTGCCATTGATAAAATGCTGTTGTGTTCGTTGTCTGTAGCGTATGCCTGCCCATACCATAACCCCACCACAGGGCACTCTGTTGACATCAGGGATCCCCATTGGCTGCTGCCAAGGTACCTACTCAGCCACGCTTGTCCACCGCACAAGGTGCACCTGTGTAATGATGCTATTTAATCAGTTTCTTGATATGCCTCACCTGTCAGGTGGATGGATTATCTTAGCAAAGGAGAAATGCTCACTAATAGGGATGTAAATGGAACATTTCTGGAATCTTTTATTTCACATCATGAAACATGGGACCAACACTTTACATGTTGCATTAATATGTTTGTTCTGTGCATACAGTTTTATTTATCATACAAACTATAATAAGGAAATATAAATTAAACGAAATCAGCCAGCTGTTCTGTTCTAACCAGGTCCCTACACAGGCTGAGAAGGATCCTGTAAGAGCAGAACATTATCTGGTGACAGTAGTCCTTGTAGTCTTGGAGGCCCAAAACCTTCTCAGCTGCAGATATAATGATGTCCAGCTTCTTGGACTTCATGTGCAGTACAATTAATAACTGTGGCTATAAATACTAAAATATCCACCTTCTTCACAATAAGTGTATCCAGATCACTTGATTGACGTACAACATTTACAACTGGTTGAGGTGCATCCACCACCATATCTTCTATAGAACAGTGGCCTCTTGCCCCTATAACTCTCTTCACCTGCTCCACATAGGATATTTGCTGTACAGACATGATCCTTGACACCTCAACCTCTTTCACCCTAACAGGGCACTCTGGGAATTCGGTAATATGATCCCCTCCACAGTTGCAACATTTTACATTCACATACTCTTCAATAAAACACGTCTGTCTGCAAACACTTGACATGTGGCCAAACCCTTAACATTTCTTACGTGCATCAGGTTTTACACCAACTCCCTAATGGGGTATCTTATATATCCAGGCTTTACATAGGGTGGTAGATACTCTTCATCAATCATCAATAATAGAGATAAACAACGCTCCTTTTTTACATTCTCCATACGGGTCAAGTGATGTGCAGGTGTATCTCACTGATCATCCCTAAAGCCAACACCTCATTTGGCCGCCTTTCGTTCCAGTACTCTGCTGCCTGTGACTGGAACGAGTTGCAAAAATCGCTGAAGTTGGAGACTTTTATCTCCCTCACCAACTTCAAACATCAGCTATCTGAGCAGCTAACCGATCGCTGCAGCTGTACATAGTCTATTGGTAAATAGCCCACCCTTTTTCACCTACCTCATCCCCATACTGTTTTTATTTATTTACTTTTCTGCTCTTTTGCACACCAATATCTCTACCTGTACATGACCATCTGATCATTCATCACTCCAGTGTTAATCTGCAAAATTGTAATTATTTGCCTACCTCCTCATGCCTTTTGCACACATTGTATATAGACTCCCCCTTTGGTTTCTACTGTGTTATTGACTTGTTAATTGTTTACTCCATGTGTAACTCTTTGTTGTCTGCTCACACTGCTATGCTTTATCTTGGCCAGGTCGCAGTTGCAAATGAGAACTTGTTCTCAACTAGCCTACCTGGTTAAATAAAGGTGTTCTCAACTAGCCTACCTGGTTAAATAAAGGTGTTCTCAACTACTCTACCTGGTTAAATAAAGGTGTTCTCAACTAGCCTACCTGGTTAAATAAAGGTGTTCTCAACTAGCCTACCTGGTTAAATAAAGGTGTTCTCAACTAGCCTACCTGGTTAAATAAAGGTGAAATAAAATAAAAATAAAAAATCCTTCTTTGGGATTTGGTTGGAGGATCGCATCCAACTTTTAGCTGCATACACCTCCACCTACTGTACTGGTGTGAGGGATTCCACAGCCTACATACATTCAATTCATTGATACATAATTAATACACATTTGCAAAAGTCCACATGACAAAGTGTTCTCTTGTTTCCCGACGCTCTACACTGGATCTACTACTCACCAAAGGACTGGCATCACAGACACCTGGAATCTTCCATTTCAACTGCTCCTCCTCAACACTTAAACCTAAACCCATTATCACTCTTTTCAATTGCCGCCCTGTTCCAGAGAGCAATTAGAGTCAAAATTCTTGTCCCCAATCGTGAAATCCGGAGCACCCGCTCCCTCTGGATATCGGAGAAATCCTTATGAGTCCACTCAGAGTTACCTTCACCATCTCAACTTCCCTCTACACTCAGCTCCTTCTCAGGGGTCATCATAGCACTGTCCATCGCAGTTCATTCATCCTCTTGTCACGTTCACTTTCCTCCTGTAGCTCTTCTAAAGGCTCTGTGTGATCCTCCATTCCATATTCCACTACTCTCCTTATTTTCTGGTCCACCATCTTCTCCATCAAATCTTCCAGAAGGCTTCTGCAATCCCCCATTCCTCTTTTCTTTTTTTTCGCCATAAAAAAAAAGGTTTTTATTTAGCTAGGAAAGTCAGTTAAGAACCAATTCTTATTGATAATGATGAGCTACCAGGGATCAGAGGGTTAACTGCCTTGTTCAGGGGCAGAACATCTGATTTTTACCTTGTCAACTCAGGGATTTGATCCAGCAACCTTTTGGTTACTGGCCCAACGCGTTAACCACTAGGCTACCTGCTGCCCCACGTGTCTCCACACCCCTCTAGCGTTGGGTAGCTGCATGTCAATAGAGTATAAATCATAATACCCATAAAACCTAGCAGTCAAACAAGGAAATGGTTCCAATCATTTTTTCACCATTCATTTTTCTCAGAGGATTTTAGAAACACTTCAAATAAGGGCTGTGTTTCGTGTAGGCCTACCTTGCCTTTCTAACGTCTTCGAAAGTCAAGTTAACAAAAAAAATCACGGGCCATTTCGAATCCCACCGTACCTTCTCCACTATGCAATCCGGTTTCCGAGCTGGTCACGGGTGCACCTCAGCCACGTTCAAGGTCCTAAACGATATCATAACCGCCATCGATAAAAAAACAGTACTGTGCAGCCGTCTTCATCGACCTGGCCAAGGCTTTCGACTCTGTCAATCACTGCATTCTTATCGGCAGACTCAACAGCCTTGCTTTCTCAAACAACTGCCTTGCCTGGTTCACCAACTACTTCTCAGAGTTCAGTGTGTCAAATCGGAGAGCCTGTTGCCCAGACCTCTGGCAGTCCCTATGGGGGTGCCACAGGGTTCAATACTCAGGCTGACTCTCTTCTCTGTATACATCAATGATGTTGCTCTTGCTGCTGGTGATTCTCTGATCCACCTCTACGTAGACACCTATCTGTATACTTTTGGCCCTTCTTTGGACACTGTGTTAACTAACCTCCAGATGAGCTTCAATGCCATACAACTCTCCTTCCGTGGCCTCCAACTGCTCTGAAATGCAAGTAAAACCAAATGCATGTTCTTCAACCGATCGCTGCCCGCATCCGCCTGCCTGTCTAGCATCACTACTCACAGTGCCATCTGTTTTGTCACCAAAGCCCCATATACTACCCAACACTGTGACCTGTATGCTCTCGTCTCGTCTCCTTTCACCGACCTTTCCTTCCAGGTCTCTGCTGCCAAAGACTGGAACGAATTGCAAAAATCACTGCATCTGGAGACTAACTTTAAGCATCAGCTATCAGAACAGCTTACCGATCATTGCACCTGAACACAGCCCATCTGTAAATAGCCCACCCAACAGTGTTATTATTATTTTTCTCCTTTGCACCCCAGTATCTCTACTTGCACATTCATCTTCTGCACATCTATCACTCCAGTGTTAATGCTAAATTGTAAATATTTCACCACTATGGCCTATTTATTGCCTTACCTCCCTAATCTTACTACATTTTCACACACTGTATGTAGATTTTTCTATTGTGTTATTGACTGTACGTTTGTTTATCCCATGTGTAACTCTGTGTTGTTGTTGTTTGTGTCGCACTGCTTAACTTTATCTTGGCCAGGTTGCAGTTGTAAATGAGAACTTGTTCACAACTGGCCTACCTGGTTAAATAAAGGTGTTCTCAACTGGCCTACCTGGTTAAATAAAGGTGTTCTCAACTGGCCTACCTGGTTAAATAAAGGTGTTCTCAACTGGCCTACCTGGTTAAATAAAGGTGTTCTCAACTGGCCTACCTGGTTAAATAAAGGTGTTCTCAACTGGCCTACCTGGTTAAATAAAGGTGTTCTCAACTGGCCTACCTGGTTAAATAAAGGTGTTCTCAACTAGCCTACCTGGTTAAATAAAGGTGTTCTCAACTAGCCTACCTGGTTAAATAAAGGTGTTCTCAACTGGCCTACCTGGTTAAATAAAGGTGTTCTCAACTAGCCTACCTGGTTAAATAAAGGTGTTCTCAACTAGCCTACCTGGTTAAATAAAGGTGTTCTCAACTGGCCTACCTGGTTAAATAAAGGTGTTCTCAACTAGCCTACCTGGTTAAATAAAGGTGTTCTCAACTAGCCTACCTGGTTAAATAAAGGTGTTCTCAACTGGCCTACCTGGTTAAATAAAGGTGTTCTCAACTGGCCTACCTGGTTAAATAAAGGTGTTCTCAACTAGCCTACCTGGTTAAATAAAGGTGTTCTCAACTAGCCTACCTGGTTACATAAAGGTGTTCTCAACTGGCCTACCTGGTTAAATAAAGGTGTTCTCAACTGGCCTACCTGGTTAAATAAAGGTGTTCTCAACTAGCCTACCTGGTTAAATAAAGGTGTTCTCAACTAGCCTACCTGGTTAAATAAAGGTGTTCTCAACTAGCCTACCTGGTTAAATAAAGGTGTTCTCAACTAGCCTACCTGGTTAAATAAAGGTGTTCTCAACTGGCCTACCTGGTTAAATAAAGGTGTTCTCAACTGGCCTACCTGGTTAAATAAAGGTGAAATATATAAATAAATAAAAAACGTTTAGGTTTGGAAATGTACAGTGTATTGGGGTATGATATGCTGTAGAGCTCAAATACAGACAACAAACACTCGCCAGAGATTGTTGCAATAGAATTGGATAATGAGAACCGATATCACCGTTGTTAAGATTCAGAAATTTGACCCGAATAACCCAGACCTGTGTGTTCAAGGCCTGGAGGAATGTGCTGAGATAAATGTTTTGGAGCAAAGATCTCTGCGATGACCTCTACCCCAATACCACTAATCCCTAAACTATACCTCCTAAATCTTTACCCAGATAATATCTCTTTACATAGGAGAGAAAATAAAATGGTTGACCTCTGTCTATTACAAGCTAGACGTTCAATTGCTCTCCACTGGAAGTATGTCAGTTCCCCCTCACTTGGTCATTGGTTAAAATAATTCACGTCAAGCCTGGCTCTTGAAAAATGTACTTATATAGTGAAGAAGAAAGCCCCAGAGTTTCATTATATTTGGGATCTGTTTAATGAGTTTGTGCAAACTGATGATATTGTAGAAGCATTGGAACTGTAAATCTGTATATTCTCTATATTCTATGTGAATATTGGCTCTAGTCGAAGCGTAATCTGCATTATCTACAACTGTATATTATACTTTATTTATTTATATTCTTGGATTTCTTTATGTTTGGTTGTTATGTTTTCATCTCTCTTTGGGTTGGGGGGGTGAAAAGAGAAAATACAATTGTATTTATGTAATTGTTCTACGTGGAACTAATAAATATATGTGTTAAAAAAATGAATGATGAGGGCACTGTGTTCTTGGGGACCTTCAACGCTTCAAGGGGCTCCCGAGTGGCAGGAGGCACTGCATCTCATGAAAACATTTATAAAAACATATTTTTTTATTTGTCTTTTCTTTGTGAATATTGGCTCTAGTCGAAGCGTAATCTACATCATCTACAACTGCATATCGTACTTTTTATTTATTTGTTTGGTTGTTATTTTCGTCTATCTTCGGAAAAACAGAAAAGAAAATTGTATTTCTGTAGATTTTCCTACTTGGAACTATTATATATATAAATACAAATAATGATTGATGTAAGCCATTGTGTTCTTGGGGACCTTCAACGCTTCTAGGGTCTCCCGAGTGGTGCAGCGGTCTAAGGCACTGCATCCCTAAAGACCCTAGTTTGATTCCAGGCTATATCACAACTGGACATGATAGGGAGTCCCATAGGGCTTCTGGCAATTGGCCCAGCGTAGTCTGGGGTAGGCCATCATTGTAAAAAATGATTTGTTCTTAACCGACATGCCTAGTTAAATAAAAGGTTAAAAAAATGTTTTGAAAGAAACACTGCAGTAATGTTTTGGTTCCCTCCCCCAGATCTGTGCCTCGACATAATCCTTTCATGGAGTTCTACGGACAATTGTGTCTGAATATTATTACACATGTAGAAAACCGAGTCGTTACATTTATTTTCAAAACAGTAGGGCAGCCGTAAAAATGGTCTCTGCTGCACCCACACTGCCTGCACTGAAGTCCGTTGACGCAGACTGACTGGGCACCGCCATTTTACCAGCTTGTGAATATTTCCTTTCATGGAGCTCTTCGGACAATTCCCTCGACCTCATGACTTGGTTTTTACTCTGACATGCACTGTAAACTGTGGGACCTTATATAGACAGGTGTGTACCTTTACAAATCATGTCCAATCAATTGAATTTACCACAGGTGGACAACAATCAAGTTGAAGAAACATCTCAAGGATGATCAATGGAAACAGGATGCACCTGAGCTCAATGTTAAGTCTCATCACAAAGGATTTGAATACTTACATAAATAAGGTATTACTGTTTTTTCGTTTTTTATTTTAGAAAATGTGAAAACATTTCCAAAACCGGTGTTTGCTTGGTCATTATGGGATATTGTGTGTAGATTGATGAGGATTTTTATTCATTTAATCCATATTAAAATAAGGCTGTAACGAAAACAAAATGTGGGAAAAGTCAAGGGGTCTAAATTCTTCCTGAATGGGAGAGGGGGTACCTAGTCAGTTGTACAACTGAATGCATTCAACTGAAGTGTGTCTTCCATATTTAACCCAACCTCTGAATCACAGAGGTGAGGGGAGCTGCCATAATGGATATCCATGTCTCTAGCGCCCGGGGTTCAGTGTGTTAACTGCCGTGCTCAGGGGCAGAATGACATATTTTTTACCTTGTCAGCTCAAGGATTCGATCCAGCAACCTTTCGGTTACTGGCCCAACGTTCTAACCACTAGGCTACCAGTACGTTTTCATTTAAGTAGGCTGTGCAATACAAAAGGAGAATAAAAAACTATATAAGTATCTCATAAGTCTTGAAAAGTATGACCTATATCATCCTTCAATCACTATCACAAGGGTTAGAAACTACAGACTTCATAGAATTTTAAAACACTGGCAGTTTGTCTACTTCACTTCTTTAGTCTCCTCTCTGATCACTCCAGACAGCTCAGTAAATAAAACAAATGCTGACAATACTGGTGTCAAGCCATGCAAGTGTCAGTAGCATGAAATAACATCTACCTTCTCATTGAAACAGTTCATCATGAAACAGTTCTACTGCAACTTTTCATACACAGTGGGAAGTTGGAATGAACAACAAACTTAGTTAGATAGAACCTGCTCTTACCATGAGAAACAGATTCCCCAATCTTCTCCTCCTCTTCTTCATCTTTAATGTTGACATTCAGCTCCAGTGCTTGACTGCAGTCTTCCAGCTTCACTGATGCCATCTCTGGATCCTGCAGAGCAAACTGGGCTCCACTGTCACAATCAGGACCCAGTGACTGTAGGTTTGGAGTCAGTGTGGAAGGAGAGAGGCAGGCTGGGTTTGTCGTCACTGTTGATGTTACCGGCGTCATACCTGAGTCGGCAAGTAGTAGAAGAGAAACAGACACAAAAGTTATTTTCTTGACAGTTCTGGCACCTTCTTTATTAAATATGTTACATTTGTTCTTGTTCAATTATCTAATTCAGTGCTCGACTTGGACTGAAATAGTTGTCGATACTCATTTTGTGTGCTGGTACTGTTTATATTTAGGTGCAGGAGCTTCATAATACATTTGAGCTAAAACTTAACCTGTAGTAGAAAAATGCATAAATTACTCAAAAACCATTTAGTACAAGGTTACGGTTTGTTTTAGGCAGCACCATGTGCTATTTTCCTTAATAACCTTGTATTCACGGTTTTACTTCAAAAACACAACACAGTAGTGCAACCGTGAAATTGTCTGCAGATGAAGTTAGTTTGACGCAGAACGAGTGGCGCCGCCATTTTACCAGCTTTTAAATATTTCCTTTCATGGGGCTCTACGGACAATTCCTTCGACCTCATGACTTGGTTTTTGCTCTGACATGCACTGTCAAACGTGGGACCTTATATAGCCAGGTGTGTGCCTTTCCAAATCATGTCCAATCAATTGAATTTACCACAGGTTGACAACAATCAAGTTGTAGAAACATCTCAAGGATGATCAATGGAAACAAGATGCACCCGAGCTCAATGTCGAGTCTCATAGCCAAGGGTCTGAATACTTATGTAAATAAGGTATCTGTTTTAAATGTTTTATAAATGTGAAAACATTTCTAAAAACCTGTGTTTGCTTTGTCATTATGGGGTATTGTGTGTAGATTGATGAGGAACGTTTCTTATTTAACCCATTTTAAAATAAGGCTGTAACGAAACAAAATGTGGAAAAGGTCAAGGTGTCTGAATACTTTCCGAACACACTGTATGTATTCATATCAGTAGGTTGGTACTGTATGTATTCATATCAGTAGTCTGGTACTGTATGTATTCATATCAGTAGGCTGGTACTGTATGTATTCATATCAGTAGGCTGGTACTGTATGTATTCATATCAGTAGGCTGGTACTGTATGTATTCATATCAGTAGGCTGGTACTGTATGTGTTCATATCAGTAGGCTGGTAGTGTATCTATTCATATCAGTAGGCTGGTACTGTATGTATTCATATCAGTAGGCTGGTACTGTATGAATTCATATCAGTAGGCTGGTACTGTATGTGTTCATATCAGTAGGCTGGTACTGTATGTATTCATATCAGTAGGCTGGTACTGTATGTATTCATATCAGTAGGCTGGTACTGTACGTATTCATATCAGTAGGCTGGTACTGTACGTATTCATATCAGTAGGCTGGTACTGTATGTGTTCATATCAGCAGGCTGGTAGTGTATCTATTCATATCAGTAGGCTGGTACTGTACGTATTCATATCAGTAGGCTGGTACTGTACGTATTCATATCAGTAGGCTGGTACTGTATCTATTCATATCAGTAGGCTGGTACTGTATGTATTCATATCAGTAGGCTGGTACTGTACGTATTCATATCAGTAGGCTGGTACTGTACGTATTCATATCAGCATGCTGGTACTGTACGTATTCATATCAGTAGGCTGGTACTGTACGTATTCATATCAGCAGGCTGGTACTGTACGTATTCATATCAGTAGGCTGGTACTGTACGTATTCATATCAGTAGGCTGGTACTGTACGTATTCATATCAGTAGGCTGGTACTGTACGTATTCATATCAGTAGGCTGGTACTGTACGTATTCATATCAGTAGGCTGGTACTGTACGTATTCATATCAGTAGGCTGGTACTGTACGTATTCATATCAGTAGGCTGGTACTGTACGTATTCATATCAGTAGGCTGGTACTGTACGTATTCATATCAGTAGGCTGGTACTGTACGTATTCATATCAGTAGGCTGGTACTGTATGTATTCATATCAGTAGGCTGGTACTGTACGTATTCATATCAGCAGGCTGGTACTGTATCTATTCATATCAGTAGGCTGGTACTGTACGTATTCATATCAGTAGGCTGGTACTGTACGTATTCATATCAGCAGGCTGGTACTGTACGTATTCATATCAGTAGGCTGGTACTGTATCTATTCATATCAGTAGGCTGGTACTGTACGTATTCATATCAGCAGGCTGGTACTGTACGTATTCATATCAGCAGGCTGGTACTGTACGTATTCATATCAGTAGGCTGGTACTGTACGTATTCATATCAGCAGGCTGGTACTGTACGTATTCATATCAGCAGGCTGGTACTGTACGTATTCATATCAGTAGGCTGGTACTGTACGTATTCATATCAGTAGGCTGGTACTGTACGTATTCATATCAGTAGGCTGGTACTGTACGTATTCATATCAGTAGGCTGGTACTGTACGTATTCATATCAGTAGGCTGGTACTGTACGTATTCATATCAGTAGGCTGGTACTGTATGTATTCATATCAGTAGGCTGGTACTGTACGTATTCATATCAGCAGGCTGGTACTGTACGTATTCATATCAGTAGGCTGGTACTGTACGTATTCATATCAGCAGGCTGGTACTGTACGTATTCATATCAGTAGGCTGGTACTGTACGTATTCATATCAGCAGGCTGGTACTGTACGTATTCATATCAGTAGGCTGGTACTGTACGTATTCATATCAGTAGGCTGGTACTGTACGTATTCATATCAGTAGGCTGGTACTGTACGTATTCATATCAGTAGGCTGGTACTGTACGTATTCATATCAGTAGGCTGGTACTGTACGTATTCATATCAGCAGGCTGGTACTGTACGTATTCATATCAGTAGGCTGGTACTGTATGTATTCATATCAGTAGTCTGGCACTGTACGTATTCATATCAGTAGGCTGGTACTGTATGTATTCATGACAAAAGGGAATAAAACTAATCTAAATGTAATCTAAAAGTCTCATCTCATAAATCCTCCACTCAGTATCACAAGAGTTAGAAACTACAGACTCACTTCATAGAACTTTAAACACTGGCAGTTTGTTTACTTCACTTCTTTAGTCTCCTCTCTGATCACTCCAGACAGCCCAGTGAATAAAACAAATGCTGGCAATACTGGTGTCAAACCATGCAAGTGTCAGTAGCATGAAATATCATCTACCTTCTCATTGAAACAGTTCATCATGAAACAGTTCTACTGCAACTTTTCATACACAGTGGGAAGTTGGAATGAAACAAACTTAGATAGAACCTTCTCTTACCATGACTAACAGATTTCCCAATCTCCTCCTCCTCTTCTTCATCTTTAATGTTGACATTCAGCTCCAGTGTTTGACTGCAGTCTTCCAGCTTCACTGATGCCATCTCTGGATCCTGCAGTGCAAACTGGACTCCACTGTTACAATCAGGACCCAGTGACTGTAGGTTTGGACTCAGTGTGGAAGGAGAGGCAGGTTGGGTTTGTCCTCACTGTTGATGTTACCGGCCTCAGACTTAATCTGAGTCGGTCTGTAGAAATAGAGAAACAGATACAAAAGTTAGTCTTGACAGTTCTGGCACATTCTTAATTCTCTAAAAATATTGTTTATATTTAGGTGCAGCAGCTCCACAATACTGTTTAACTAATATTCTATAAGAGGAACATGAGCTCACACAGTAGACATTTGAGGTGATGGTACTCAGCTTTGATGAGCTCCTGCCCAAGTCAAGCACTGATCTCATTTCAATAGATCTGGTAACTAAGCATTGACAACAAAACACGAATTCATTCACATTAGACAAAGTATACACTTTAAATTAGGCTACACAACTCTAAACACACTTAATCTATAGTAGATTTCCTGAATTCACATAAATGACCAAAAAAAATGTAGTACAAGGTTGCAGTATGTTGTAGGCAGCACGATGTACTATTTTCCTGAATAACCTTGTCACTGTATTATTCCAATCAAAAAGTATTTCCGTTCACACCATAGTAACATTTATAGATAAAGATAACTTGATATGTCTGAATATTAGTACACATGTAAAAAAACACGTAAAAAACTGATAATCATTACATTTAGCTCCAAAACAGTGGTGAAACCGTAAAAGTGTATCTCTGCTGCACCCTCGCTGTCTGCACTGATGTCCGTTGATGCAGACCGAGTGGAAACCGCTATTTTACCATCTCGTGAATTTTACACAAAACCAAAAACGACATGTTAAACGAACCCAGAAATCTCAAATAAATTGATCATAAATAAAAATTACCTTGAAGAAATGATATACATCCCCTCAGACTAACCTAAAGTCTCTATGTGACAAGTGATCACGTTCACTCACACGGTTTGACACAAAACATAGCACATAAAACCTTTATCAAACGAGAGAATACATTGACGTATTTGTTGCATGGCATGTTATGACATGTTCTTTCGATATTATAACGTGCTATTACATACCAGTAGACATACATTTGAAACGGACACAGAAGTATTCGTCTCGACTGCACAATTCTGGCGTTTCCTTGATTGCGAAGAATGATGTGCGCCTGCGCGGAACTTCCTGTTTCCCCACTACCGGTTTCTAAACCCAGAGACGTAAAAACGCGAGACTTCAGAGAAGGCTTGTGAAGTAGACCAAACCTGGGTTTGAGAAGTCAATGAGAGAAGTGAACAATTCTGATACTCTTGAAACATGGCCATTATTTTATCAATGTCATAACTGCAATGGCGTGTTCACAATACCTATCCCAGCATCACAGGTAGCCTAGTTATTAGCGTAAGAGCGGGGCAAGTAACTGAAATGTTGCTGTGTCGAATCTTCGACATGACAAGGTAAAAATCTCTCTCTGAACAATGCAGTTAACCCACTGTTCCCTGGTAGGCCGTCATTGTAAATAAAAATGTGTTTGTAAATGACTTGCCTTGTTAAATAAATATATATATATTTTTAAATCACATGAGTAGGCAGACCGACGTAAAGTTCGTTTTATTTCATTCATTCGCCCAAAGACTTTTAAAATTGCAGAAATCAATAACTAATTGATTGTCACATGAAAATAGATATGGTTTACTCTATAAATGTCTAGCATACTTTTACAACCTCTGTTTTGAGTAGAATTTCCAGTTGACTTGATAGAAATACATAAAAATCTATCAAATGTCATTTAAAACTGTATAAAACAATAACTAATTCACCGTTTATTACAGATCTATTGAAATCACAGAAACATCAAACTATGTATGATTTATTCTATAAATGTCTAGTATATAGTCTAGTAGATTGTCGCAAAAGAAAAAAATGTGTTATAAGACGAGACAAAAACGTCAAGACAGGAGAGAGAAAGGTACGTTTTCCGTTGAATTTGTTTCGTTTTCTTTTGGGGATACATATATTCTGCTGAACGAGGAAGTTAGTTAGCATTTTGGCCTGCTAGCTAACTGCAGTGCCATAACCGTAGCTAGCTAACGTTAGCTGGCGTTATTGTTAGGCCTGCTAACTAGTTACCATATCACATTGTACAGAATATACTTTCCATGTAGTATGTTGAGTTTTGTTTGGATTAGCTAGGTAGCTTTCTAACCTTGACTAGCTACTGTAGCTAGCTAAGTTACCTAACCTGAAGCTGGCAAATAGCTATGATATGCTAGCTGGGCTCACCTTTGTGTGAAGCTAGCCACAATAACCATTATCCACATCAGTGGAATTTACGGCTTGCCTTCATAATAAAAGTTCCCCATTGGAAACATGGTGTGGTCAATCTTGGGTTAGTTATACATATCTTTCGTGTTAGCATGCACTTTTATAGCTAGCTGGATAACACAACTAGTTAGCAAGGCATAGCTAGCTATAGGCTTAAACCATGGAAAGCATGATGATGATAACTACTATAGGGTAACGTAGTGTCTAAATTGTCATACATTATTCTTCTCTACGACAGATTTCCACAAGGTCTCAGACTCCAAGATGGGAAAATGCCTACTAGAAAGAAACATATAACAGAGACAGAGTTGTTGATATTCATTGTTATTTGTAACATTAAAAAGGAGGACAAGAAGACAATCCCGTTTTTCTAAATTAGGCTACAGTGCTTTGGAACGTATTTTAGACCCCTTTGACTTTTTCCACATTTTGTTACTTTGTAGCCTTATTCTAAAATGTATTAAACAAAACGTTTTCCTCAGCAATCTACACACAATACTCCATAATACCAAAGAAAACACGTTTTTAGAAATGTTTGCAAAAAAAACACATTTAAACAGAAATACTTATTTACATAAGTATTCAGACCTTTCGCTATCAGACTTGAAATTGAGCTCTGGTGCATCCTGTTTCCATTGATTATCCTTGATGTTTCTACAACTTGATTAGAGTCCACCTGTGGTAAATTAAATTGATTGGACATGATTTGTAATGGCACACACCTGTCTATATAAGGTCCCACAGTTGACAGTAGATGTCAGAGAGATGCTTGATGAAAACCTGCTCCAGAGTGTGCGCAGGACTTCAGACTGGGGTGAAGGTTCACCATCCAACAGGACAACAACCCTAAACACACAGTCAAGACAACGCAGGAGGGGCATCTGGGCAAGTCTCATAATGTCATTGAGTGACCCAGCCAGAGCCCGGCCACTGCTCGGAGCCTGGTTGCTGTCTAGGTTCATTCCTAGGTTCCTTCCTTCTAGGGAGTATTTACTAGCCACTGTGCTTCTGCAGTGCTCTTTGGGGTTTTAGTCTCAGTACCTGCACCCTCAGCGGAGTCAACGAACACCGGAAGCATCTGTTTTTCAGGGAAAAGGCAGAGAGGAAGCCAAAGCCTGAAAATAACAAGCTTCTGGTGTTTCTCACCAACTGACTTGTTCTTCTGATGTTGTTCACACAGGAGACCATATTGAGACATTATCTACATCCAGAGAGCAACAGCAGGAAGATCAGAGCTAAGAGGTCTCACCACTGCCTACATTGAGGAGATTTTCCCAATTCTATCAAAGCTAAAAATACAGACAGGAGAGAATCTGTATCTCTGCTCTGACAGTTCCCAATTCAACACTGGAGAGAAGGCCTACTCCTGTTCTGACTGCGAGAATATTTTCTCTCAGCAGAGCAACTTAACACACCAATGTATACACACAGGAGAGAAGCTTTACTCCTGCTCTGTTGGAAGAGTTTCTCTCAACATGGCCACTTAAAAAGACACCAACATACATAAATGTGAGAAACCTCATCAGTTCTCTGACTATCTAAGATTAAAATCATTCCTTCACTTAATTATAAAGAAGTTGTAACACACTCTATTTTAGTCCTATTGTTTCTCACTTTGAGAGAACTCTGCAGAGGAAAGGGAGTGTTATAGAATGTTAGGTCTGTTTGTGTGTTTTCTTAGCTTCTACTGTAAAGATATTTAGAGCACCTTAGATTTGCCTTTAGGGTTGAATATCCTCTGTGAGGCTGGTTGACTGGGTGGTACTGCTTCCCTCTGCAGTTTTATGTGAGAATAAGCTGGTAGACACAACATGTATCAGATAGAGATGGTGTGATGATCAGTTTTCACCATTAGTTTGGGTGGATACTTTTTGTTTAATGAATTGTATTTTAAAACTAGATTTGTTATTTTAATCATTAATGATGAATATGTTTGGATAACAATTGAAACCTGCTTAATTTATCTGCCAATAAAAAATTAAGTTTGTACATGAATTTATACTGGTCAAACTCTTCTCTTCTGCACAATGAATTACCAAAAAAACATGTTTCAAGTGACATATTTACTGTTTTTCTGAAGCTGAACAAGACAGGAAGTTGAAAGGAGCATCACAAAGCTAAATCGGACCTATTTTCTAACATGTTTTGTCAATCATAAGCAGCTGTGAGACCTGCTAGAGTACTGCAACTTTATTGACCTACTGAATCATTGTAGTTTTGGGGCTAAATATAATGATTTTGTTTAATTCATGGAATTTAAATTAACAACAGGACAATGCTGTGTAAGTGCTATTTGACCAAGAAGGACAGTGGTGGAGTGCTGCATCAGATGACCTGGCCTCCACAATCACCGAAAATAGAGATCATCTACAAAAGTAGTAAGTCCATCAATTCAATAGATGTCGCTATTTGGAACACTGTGGTAGTGGGGGGAACAGGAAGTTCCGGCAGGCGCACACCATTCTTTACAATAAAGAAAACGCCTGAACTGTGCTGTCCTTTTCTCTTTATTACTACAGGTATGTAATAGCACGTTTAAAATGTCTAATATCGAAAGAACATAACATGTTAGTTAACACACCCGTCAAGGTATTATTACGTTTGGGAAAGGTTTTGTGCGAAACTGAGTGTGTGAAGAACGTGCAAAACAATATTTTACAAGCGCACGATGCGGAGTCTACCACACGTTCATATGTGAGGCTTTCCAGGTTCGTATATAGCTCAGTGGGTTTCGCCTGGGGATGTTCAGAACAAAAACGTTTTGGAAAGTTGCAGATAGAAATGCTCTGAATAGAACTGACATGATTCCTTAGAATCAGAGGCATGTTTGTTCTACATAATACTTTTCTATCGGAATGTGGCCAACGTCTCCGTCCATTTGCTGGAAACAGCCCTGGTACCCGCTTGTCCTTACGTATGTGAAGATAGCTACAATAACGATTAGCCACAATAGTGGAATTTGCGGTTCTCCCTCAAAATAAAAGTCCCTCATTGAAAGTCACGCAAACTGATACAAAATAGTGTTATCATGCCATGTCTGGACTAGATAACGCTAAACATGGTTCGATTGTTACTCAATTTAAAATGAATTACAATAATGAATTTGTTTCATTATTGAGTCCCATAGGGCGGCGCACAATTGGCCCAGCGTCCTCCAGGTTTGGCCGGTATAGGCCATAATTGTAAATAAGAATTTGTTCTTAACTGACTTGCCTATTTTAAAAAATTTATTAAAAAGTTTAAAAATAACTAGAAAAAAACTGTTGAAATCACACTGGCGGTTTTAGAACGCAAAATTGCATTGGGGGCATTCATATATGCACCCATGAAACGGGTGACACCCACAGAAAACAATTACCAAGCGTTAACACAAATATTAGCTTCGTAGCTCTTATTGCAGGACTTTGAGACATTTCCTTGGTGACAAAGGTCCAGATGGATATTGGATATTTGGGGAGAGAGAGGGAGGGGGATATATAAACACACAAAACAGGTTTAGAATTGAATTGCAGGAAATGAGCTTTAAAACAGCTAAATGTTTTCTCTGCCAATTAGAGGGTTGTTTAGATTTTGGTATTGCAAGTTAGGGATTTGTTACTATGCCAATAAATGACAATATCCATCGAAGCCCAACGGCAAAAATTAGGGGGTCCGCAGATCCGGACAGAGGTCCACCAGTTGAGTATGGAGGGTCTTTTGTTTGTGTTGGACATTCATATTGCACTCTACAGTCTTACCTATGGATTGTTCAGCCTACTCAGTGACACCCACAGAACACAACTATGTAGAGTTTACACAAATATTAGCATCTCAGCTCTATTGCAGGACTCTGAAACCTCTGTTGTCCGGGAGTTGAACCCTGTGTGTAAACACATTGATTATCATTGCCAATAGGCTCAGGATAACTCCTGATAAAGTTGGGTAGCTGATGGGCCTTTTCAGCGCTTAAATAGCCAAAATGATTAATCACAGGAACCAGGACTAATAAAGCCAATGCAACTGACTGTTTTACAAACGCTAGGCCTTCCACATGGATGGACATTCATAAAGTTAAAGGCCGACACTGTAGGATACACCCCAGTAAACACAGACCGACATTAAACAGGACCAAATCTGAACCAATCACTCAGACATCATTAGGCAGGTTTTCATTGACTCGGGTGCATTCAACAAAGCAATGTGGTAAAAACATTATTTGCGACATGTGTAATGGAAACGGCAGATATAGGAGAAATGTTTTAATGCTCGACAACATTTATATCTGTTTGACGGGTGGATGTTTCTTTTGTCAACGTTTATTCTGACAAATGAGGATGAAAACATTATCAAATAAATGATGATTGCCAAATCATTTTGTCCAACTGTTTTATCAGCACAAGATAGTTAATTGAAAACAACCTAGTGGGCAATTGTCTGATCTATTTTCTATTCAAACTTTTTCTACATGTCAACAAAAACAATCACTGGATAACTTCTTGGAAACATAGCTACTGTTTCACAAGATTGGAAAGCACAGTACAGCAGAGTACAGGAAAGAAAAGTAACAGTTAGTTCAGTAGAGTACTTTTGCATTTCCCGCTGTGTTACTGCATTGATTCTCATTGCCAAAAGGCTCAGGATAACTCCTGATAAAGTTGGGTAGCTGATGGGCCTATTCAGAGCTTAAATAGACAACATGATTAGTCACAGGAACCAGGACTAATAAAGCTAATGCAACTGGCTGTTTTACAAACTCTAGGCCTTCCACATGGATGGACATTCATAAAATAAAGTTATAGGCCGACATTGTAGGATACACCACATCTGAACCAATCACTCAGACCTCATTAGGCAGGTTTCCATTGACCCAGGCGCATTTGACCAAAGATTTTTTTGTCAAAGTTTCTTTAGTCCCTAAAAGTGAGGATAGGAAGTGTTTTTTTGAATAATTGATGATTGCTGAATACGCGGTGCGTCATTACGCACAGCTGTTTTTTATCGTCACAACTTAGTTAAATGTTAACAAACCCGAGCGGGAAATTGTTGGATCTATTTTGTATTTACTTTTTCTCAATGGCGACCAAAAAAATCAGCTAATTTCACAAGATTTGAAAGCACTACAGCAGAGTACAGGAAAGTAAAGTTTAATTCAGTACAGTAGAGTACAACAGTACAGAGTATAGTACAGTATAAAGTATTGTACTTTACTCTAATGTTCTCCATTGGGGCTGGACGATATGGACCAAAAAATCATACAGCTTTATCTTGAGTTTTCAAACTTCTAGGTGATTCACCATAAATATCTCAGTTTAGATTCTAGGTGATTCACCATAAATATCTCAGTTTAGATTCTAGGTGATTCACCATAAATATCTCAGTTTAGATTCTAGGTGATTCACCATAAATATCTCAGTTTAGATTCTAGGTGATTCACCATAAACATCTCAGTTTAGATTCTAGGTGATTCACCATAAATATCTCAGTTTAGATTCTAGGTGATTCACCATAAATATCTCAGTTTAGATTCTAGGTGATTCACCATAAATATCTCAGTTTAGTTTCTCTATAAATGAGCCTTGTACAATTAAAGGTTGAATACACTGCATTTCAAACAGTCAGCAATAATCTAATGAATTCAGGGCTTGTGAAGTTATACCGAGGCTAAATATAAGCCATCCACAACCATAACACCCACTAATCATGTATTATTTGATGCCCTTTTTTATTACAAATGTAACTAGTAAGGACTAACTTATTGTAGGCGTTATAGAACATTAACACAGGCCTCAACAACCTCACGTGCTAGTGACTAGCCAGCTAATCTTTATATTTCGAGTTTAGCCAATTTGGATCTATTTGCTAACAAGGTTGAACAGTTGAATTGTTATGAACACACCCTTCTGTCTGTCTCCAACTGTTTGAAAAGCTTGTTAGCCTGTCCACTTTGTTCAGATGTTAAATAAAGGGGCCAAGGACAACCATCTCTGCAGCGCTTCACCAGTCAGCACTTTATGGTAGCGTGTCCAGAAGGAAGCCACTCCTTAGTAAAAGGCACATGACCTCAATAAAAGGCACATGACCTCAGTAAAAGGCACATGACCTCAGTAAAAGGCACATGACAGCCCACTTGGAGTTTGCCAAAAGGCACCTAAAGGACTCTCAGACCATGAGTAACAAAACACATCTGGAGAAAACCTGGCACCATCCCTACAGTGAAGCATGATGGTGGCATCATCATGCTGTGGGGATGTTTTTCAGCGGCAGGGACTTCGAGACTAATCAGAATCGAGGGAAAGATGAATGGAGCAAATTACAGAGAGATCCTTAATGAAAACCTTCCAAGGACCTCCGACTGGGGTGAAGGTTCACCTTCCAACAGGACAACGGCCCTAAGCACACAGCCAAGACAATGCAGGAGTGGCTTTGGGACAAGTCTCTAAATGTCTTTGAGTGGCCCAGCCAGACCCCTGACTTGAACCAGATCGAACATCCCTGGAGAGACCTGAAAATGGCCGTTCAGCGATGCTCACCATCCAACCTGACAGAGCTTGAGAGGAAATGCAGAGAAGATTGGGAGAAACTCCCCAAATACAGGTATGCCAAGCTTGTAGCGTCATACCCTAGAAGACTTGAGGCTGTAATCACTGCCAAAGGTGCTCCAAAAAAGTACTGAGTAAAGGGTCTGAATACTTATGTAAATGTGATGTTTCAGTTGGTAATTTTTAATACATTTGGAGAAATAAAATCTTAAAAACATGTTTTTGCTTTGTCATTATGGGGTATCATCTGTAGATTGGTGAGGGAAAAAAACTATTGAATCCATCTTATAATAAGGCTGTAACGTAACAAAACGTGGAAAAGTCAAGGGGTCTGAATGCTCTGTGTGTGAATTTAGGAACTCTACTATAGGTTTAGTGCATTTACGTCGCGTAGCCTCGTCTGATTTGAAATTAATTGAATGGTTTGTTGTCAATGCTTAGCTACCTGATCCAATATCGTTTTAGAATAAAGAAAGTGCCAGAACTTTCAAGACTAACTTTTGTGTCCGTGTCTCTTTATTACTACTGGCCGACTCAGATTAAGTCTGAGGCCGGTAACATCAACAGTGAGGACAAACCCAGCCTGCCTCTCTCCTTCCACACTGAGTAGAAACCTACAGTCACTGGGTCCTGATTGTGACAGTGGAGCCCAGTTTGCACTGCAGGATCCAGAGATGGCATCAGTGAAGCTGGAAGGCTGCAGTCAAACACTGGAGCTGAATGTCAACATTAAAGATGAAGAAGAGGAGGAGCAGATTGGGAAATCTGTTTCTCATGGTAAGAATAGGTTCTAACTATATCTTCATAAATTAGACCTCCTTAAGTTATGACCAGCCTATTGATAGATTGACTTCTGTCATTCTGACATCACACATCCCTGAACAACTGGGTTATCTGGAGTGATTAGAGAGTAGACTAAAGAAGTGAAGTAGACAAACTGCCAGTGTTTTGAAGTTCTATGAAATGAGTCTGTAGTTACTAACCCTTTTGATTAGAAGTCGACCGATTATGATTTTTCAACGCTGATACCGATTATTGGAGGCCCAAAAAAGCCGATACCGATTAATCGGACAATTTAAAAAAAATGTATTTGTAATAATGACAATTACAACAGTACTGAATGAACACTTATTTTAACTTAATATATCAATAAAATCAATTTAGCCTCAAATAAATAATGAAACATGTTCAATTTGGTTTAAATAATGCATAAACAAAGTGTTGGAGAAGAAAGTAAAAGTGCAATATGTGCCATGTAAGAAAGCTAACATTTAAGTTCCTTGCTCAGAACATGAGAACATATGAAAGCTGGTGGTTCCTTTTAACATGAGTCTTCAATATTCCCAGGTAAGAAGTTTTAAGTTGTAGTTAATATAGGAATTATAGGACTATTTCCCTCTATACCATTTGTATTTCATTAAGCTTTGACTATTGTATGTTCTTATAGGAACTTTAGTATTGCCAGTGTAACAGTATAGCTTCCGTCCCTCTCCTCGCTCCTCCCTGGGCTCGAACCAGGAACACAACGACAACAGCCACCCTCGAAGCAGCGTTACCCATGCCGAGCAAGGGAAACAACCACTCCAAGGCTCAGAGCGAGTGACGTTTGAAATGCTATTAGCGCTCGCTAACTAGCCAGCCATTTAATTTAGGTTACACCAGCCTCATCTCGGGGGTTGATAGGCTTGAAGTCATAAACAGTGCAATGCTTGACGCACAACGAACAGCTGCTGACAAAACGCACAAAAGTGCTGTTTGAATTCATGTTTACGTGCCTGCTTCTGCCTACCACCGCTCAATCAGATACTTAGATACTTGTATGCTTGTATGCTCAGTCAGATTATACGCAACGCAGGACACGCTAGATAATATCTAGTAATATCATCAACCATGTGTAGTTAACTAGTGATTATGATTGATTGATTATTTTTTTATAAGATAAGTTTAATGCTAGCTAGCAACTTACCTTGGCTTACTGCTTTCGCGTAACAGGCAGTCTCCTTGTGGAGTGCAACAAGAGGCAGGTCGTTATTGCGTTGGACTAGTTAACTGTAAGGTTGCAAGATTGGATCCCCCGAGCTGACAAGGTGAAAATCTGTCGTTCTGCACCTGAACGAGGCAGTTAACTGACCGTTCCTAGGCCGTCATAAGAATGTGTTCTTAACTGACTTGCCTAGCTAAATAAAGATTAAATAAAGGTGTAAAAAAAATAAACATCTGCAAAATCGGTGTCCAAAAATACAGATTTCCGATTGTTATGAAAACTTTAAATCGGCCCTAATTAATCGGCCATTCCGATTAATCGGTTGACCTCTACTTGGGATAGTGAGTGGAGGAAGATATGACTCATATAATTCATCCCTTTGGCCCCTTTTGGCCTAAATGGCTGACCTCGTTTAGTCAACTGGTTGATTGTTTGGTGGATAGATGTTGGTTGACCAAGCTTTTTTTTAGCCGAGCAGTGGCAAATATATACAGTGCTGCTTGAAAGTCTGTGAACCCCTTGTGCAATTATATATTTTTTAGTTTTTACCATGAAATCTTCATTTAATCAGGACCAGTCTTTTTGATCTGACATAACAGGTTTATTTTTACCAATACCAACTGACTAGTTATTCTGATGTTATTCACACAGGAGACCATGTTGAGACAGTCTCTACCTCCAGAGAGCAACAGCAGGAAGATCACAGAGCTAAGAGGTCTCACCACTGCCCACGTTGTAAGAAGAGTTTCTCAATTCTATCAAAGTTAAAAATACACCTAAAAATACACACAGGAGAGAATCTGTATTCCTGTACTGACTGTGGGAAGAATTTCACAACATTAAAATTTCTGACAGTTCATGAACGGATACACACAGGAGAGAAGACCTACTCCTGCTCTAATTGTGTAAAATGCTTCACATCGTCAACTAAGCTAAAAATTCATCAGAGAACACACACAGGAGAGAAGCCTTACTTATGCTCTGACTGTGGGGCTAGTTTCTCTCGACTGGGACACCTAAAAACACATAAACGTATACATACAGGAGAGAAGCCTCACTCCTGCTCGGACTGTGGAAAGAGTTTCTCTCGACTGGGCAACTTAAAAACACATGAACGTATACATACAGGAGAGAAGCCTTACTTCTGCTCTGACTGTTTAAAATGCTTCGCAACATCAACTGAGCTAAAAGTTCATCAGAGAACACACACAGGAGAGAAGCCTTACTCCTGCTCTGATTGTGTAAAATGCTTCTCAACATGCTCTGGGCTTGAAGGTCACCGGAGAACACACACAGGAGAGAAGCCTTACTCCTGCTCTAATTGTGTAAAATGCTTCACAACATACTCTGGGCTAATAGGTCATCAGAGAACACACACAGGAGAGAAGCCTTACTCCTGCTCTGACTGTGTATGCATACGTTCATGACTGGGAAAGGTTTCTCTACTGGGCCACCTAAAAACATAAACGTATGCATACAGGAGAGAAGCCTTACACCTGCTCTGACTTTTAAAAAGTTTATCTCGAATGGGCCAGTTAAAAATACATCAAATATACATCAAATCAGAAGAGCCTCATCAGTTCTCAAAGACCAGCTGAGATTAAAGTCACTCCATCACTTAAGTCTCGTAAAAGAAGTGATAACAGTGAGCTGGTTCAAATGAAGAAAGCGTAGAACATTTGCAATCCTATTGTTTCTCAGTGTGAGAGAACTGTGCAGAGGAAAGGGAGCGTTCTTGAATGTTAGCCTGTCTTTACTTTACTGATCAGTGTGCACCTTGCCAGTTTGTGTGTTTTGTTAGCTTCTACTGTAAAGATATTGAGATGACCTTGGATTTGCCCTTAGGGTTGAATATCCTCTGTGAGGCGTCTCACAATGGAGTGGTTGACTGGGTGGTACTGCTTCCCTGAGCTGGTAGACACAACCTACACTGAGTGTATAAAACATTAAGGACACCTGCTCTTTCCATCACATAGACTGACCAGCTGAACCCAGATGAAAACTATGATCCTTAATGATCTAGTTGTTTTGTATTTATTATGGATCCCCATTAGCTTTCAGCAAAAAACAAGAAACTGCGGTTGCAATGGGCTAAGGAATGAAAACACTGGAAAATTTGAAAAATATTGCCTGGTCTGATGAACCCTGGTTCCTGCTGTGTCATGCTGATGGGAGGACTAGGGTATGGAGGAAACCATGAGTACATGTATCCCTGCTGTGTGTCAACATTGCAGGCTGGTGGTGATGGTGTGGAGTGTGTTTTCATGACACATATTGGACCCCTTGAAAGAAGTGGAGTAACATTTGAATGCCATAGGATATCTAAACATCATTGCCAATCAGGTGCATCCCTTCATGGCAGCAGTGTATCCATCTGCAAATAGATTTCTTCAGCAGGACTATGCCACAAGGCTTGTCCAGGATTGGTTCCAAGAACATGACAGTGAATTCAGTTTACTGCAGTGGCTTGACGAGTCACCAGATCTCAATCCAATTGTTCATCTGTGGGAGGAGATGGAAGGAGCTATTCAGAGTAGAGATCCACTCCCAGCCACATTGACACAATTGTGGGAAGCATTGGAGTCAACATGGGCCAGAATCCCTGTGGATGCTCTCAACACCTTGGGAGTCCATGCCCCAACGACTTGGGAATGTTCTGAGGACAAAGGGGGCTGCAACTCAATATTAGGAAGGTGTTTCAACTGTTTTGTACGCTCCGTGTATATCAGATAAAGATGATGTGATGATCAGCTTTCAGCATTAGTTTGGGTGGATTATTTTATATTACTAAACAACTTTTGTTTAATGATAAACAGACTATGAATCGACTACTTGTGTTTATTAAATGTTATTTTAATATTAGATTCATTATTGTAGTCATTGATGATGAATGTATTTGAATAACTGTATTGAAGTCGATTGATCTGGTGGCAGGTAGCCTAGCGGTTAAGAGTGTTGGGCCAGTAACTGAAAGGTCGCTGGTTTGAATCCTGAGCCGACTAGGTGAAAAATCTGTCATTGTGTCCTTGAGCAAGCCAATTAACTCTTATTTGTCCTGTAAGTCTCTCTGGATAAAAACATCTGCTAAATGACAAGAATGCAATGAAAAATAATGTTTGTACATGAATTCATGCTGGGCAGCCACTTTTTTCTGATGTGTATAATTAAATTAAATAAACTTTTTAGTTAACTATTGTATTTTGTCGTGGTAATTTCCTGTATTACTAAATGATGAGTTGACAAACCACACACAAGTCAGAGTTATATTTTAAACTCCATCTTTAATTATATGAGCTTCACCATAGCCCTTTGACTCTCAGATCAATTCAGTGTCTATAAATGAATTTTCTGAGAGTGCTTACAAAAGAATACTTAGTATCTTTTATAGCCAAGATACACCCCTCTCAACTCACATGATGAACCACAGATCTCAGGAACTTCACAAAGACCTTTTACTTGAAAGAGGATTATCCCATAGCCAGATAGCATTAGCTATAAATTATCGTTCAGTTTGGTGTCTTGGATGAGGTTCTACTTCTCGTTCTTGGTACTTCATATTACCAAAACATTACCTCATCCAATGGCATATATCAATTGTCTACTTTAGATGCTCCCATCTCAAATACACCCCACCCATGGACAAGCTCCCTGAGGGGAGTGAGCCTCTAGGTCATATACTATCTCAAAATTCAGACATTGTGGAGCCCTTCACATCGTTTCACAGATAAATTCATGATGAAGACAATGTTCAAACCTGAATTCTCCCTTTCGGATATTCTGCCTATTACCAGACATGTAAAAGACAAGCCTGACATCTCCCCTCTCTGGGCCCCAAGTGACTTTTCCCTAGAGGAGATAGGAAAATGCAACTGCCAACAGTATAGTCCAAAAGAAAACATTCTAATGACAAGTATAAAGTAAATAGAACATCTATGTTACCTAACTAATTCTGATTCAGCTACGAAAATATACAATACACAACATTGCCGCTTTGTTTATCCTGGCCAGAGGGACATGACCCTAGTAGGCTAGAGCAACTAAGTTAGTGTTAATGTTAGCTAGCATGCACGTATCCAAGCAGAGTTTCTTATGTTAGCCTAGAGAAATAATAGTTTGCGACATGAATGGAAACAGATCATTAATATAGCAACCTTATCAAATTACAAACGTTTTTAAAAATGTTGATGCTTACAATTATCCGCGTGTCGTTGTGTTACGGTCTTGAGGAACAAATGGCGGGTGGTTGACTTGCTTCTTTCTCCCAGTTTTGAGGCATGGCAGTTATACATTGTAATACATTCCGTTGTGATATTGTAAATGGACATCGGTTTCTTTTGGAGCGCGATTCATCAACAATTCTGTATTTTGGGGAGATAATTTGAGGCCAGGAAGATGGTGAAGGAGCCATTAGGAAAGGTAGTCAGTCAGAGTGACCAGTAGTGGTTTTGTATTGATTTCATGCATCTCAGAAGAGCAGAAGGAGAAAGCATTGTGTTTTTCGGAGCAGGGCAGCGATTAAAGGGTGTTATATCTGGGGTTTTGTTATATATTGAGGTTCATCGTCTTGAGCAGAAGATTCCAGGAGTGGTTGGAGCACTAAACCGTGTAGTAGATGGATAGAAGGAAGAAAGTCAATCAGTTTTACTGTTGTTTGAAGAAGATAATCTGCCTACTCCCGAGGTAAAGTTGCTTTTATATTCACACATTCGGACATTAAGTAGACATTAAGCAGACAATCAGCAGACATTTGCAAAAAGCCCTTAATAATTGTGTTTTAGGTCAGTTAGGATCACCACTTTATATTAAGAATGTGAAATGTCCGAATAATAGTAGAGTGATTTATTTCAGTTTAATTTCTTTCATCACATTCCCAGTGGGTCAGAAGTTTGCATACACTCAATTAGTATTTGGTAGCATTGCTTTTAAATTGTTTAACTTGGGTCAAACGTGTCGGGTAGCCTTCCACAAGCTTCCCACAATAAGTTGGGTGAATTTTGGCCCATTCCTCCTGACAGAGCTGGTGTAACTGAGTCAGGTTTGAAGGCCTCCTTGCTCGCACACTCTTTTTCAGTTCTGCCCACAAATGTTCTATAGGTTTGAGGTCAGGGCTTTGTGATGGCCACCCCAATACCTTGACTTTGTTGTCCTTAAGCCATTTCGCCACAACTTTGGAAGTATGCTTGGCATCATTGTCCACATCATTTTCTATTTTGTGAAGTGCACCAGTCCCTCCTGCAGCCAAGTACCCCCACAACATGATGCTGCCACCCCCGTGCTTCACGGTTGGGATATTGTTCTTCGGCTTGCCTCCCCCCTTTTCCTCCAAACATAACGATGGTCATTATGGCCAAACAGTTCTGTTTTTGTTTCATCAGACAAAAGGATATTTCTCAAAAAAGTACAATCTTTGTCCCCATGTGCAGTTGCAAACCGTAGTCTGGCTTTTTTATGGTGGTTTTGGAGCAGTGGCTTCTTCCTTGCTGAGCAGCCTTTAAGGTTATGTCGATATAAGACTCATTTTTACTGTGGATATAGATACTTTTGTACCTGTTTCCTCCAGCATCTTCACGAGGTCCTTTGTTGTTGTTCTGAGATTGATTTACACTTTTTGCACCAAAGTACGTTTATCTCTAGATGACAGAACGCATCTCCTTCCTGAGCGGTATGACAGCTGCATGGTCCCATGGTGTTTATACTTGCATGCTATTGTTTCTACAGATGAACGTGGTACCTTCAGGCATTTGGAAATTGCTCCCAAGGATGAACCAGACTTGTGGAGGTCTACAATTTTTTGTCGAGGTCTTGGCTGATTTAGTTTGATTTTCCCATGATGGGTCGGCAGGGTAGCCTAGTGGTTAGAGCGTTGGACTAGTAACCGAAAGATTGCAAGTTCAAATCCCCAAGCTGACAAGGTACAAATATGTCGTTCTGCCCCTGAACAGGCAGTTAACCCACTGTTCCTAAGCAAAGAGGCACTGAGTTTGAAGGTAGGCCCTGAAATACAGGTACACCTCCAATTGACTCAAATTATGTCAATTAGCCTACCAGAAGCTTCTAAAGCCATGACATAATTTTCCAAGCTGAATTTTCCAAGCCTCTCTGAACTACCCATCCCGGATCCGGGAGCGTGACTACACCCTCAGGCTCATTACCATAACGCAACGTTAACGATTTCTAAAAATCGCAAATGAAATGAAATAAATATGCCTGCTCTCAAGCTTAGCCTTTTCTTAACAACACTGTCATCTCAGATTTTCAAAATATGCTTTTGAACCCTAGAAAATCAATCATTTGTGTAAGAGTGTTGATGGCTAGCTTAGCATTTAGCGTAGCATTTAGCACATAACATTTTCACAAAAACCAGCAAAGGAATCAAATAAAATAATTTACCTTTGAAGAACTTCAGATGTTTCAATGAGGAGACTCTCAGTTACATAGCAGATGTACAGTTTTTCCTGAAAGATTCTTTGTGTAGGACAAATCGCTCCGTTTTGTTACTACACATTTGGCTACCGAAACGAACCGAGAATTCAGTCACCAAAACGTCGAACTTTTTTCCGAATTAACTCCATAATATCGCCCGAAACATGGCAAACGTTGTTTGAATCAATCCTCAAGGTGTTTTTTCACATATCTCTTCATTGATATGCCGTTCGTGGAAGCATGGTTTTTCTCAGAATCCCATGGAAAAATACCAGCACCTGAGTTTTGCGCACCAATTTCCACGCAGGACACAGTGAGGACACTTGGAAAATGTAGTCTCTTATGGTCAATCTTCCAATGATATGCCTGCAAATACGTCACAATGCTCCAGACCCCTTGGGGAAACGATAGAAAGGGTAGGCTCATTCCTGTCGCATTCACAGCCATATAAGGAGATGATGCAAATCGGAGCCTCAGAAATCCTGTTCATTTCCTGGTTGCAGAAACATCTTGGTTTCGCCTGTAGCATGAGTTCTGGGGCACTCACAGTGAAAATCTTTGCAGTTCTGGAAACGTCAGAGTGTCTTCTTTCCAAAGCTACCAATTCCATGCATAGTCGAGCATCTTTTTGTGACAAAATATTGCGCTTAAAACGGGAACGTCTTTTTATCCAAAAATGAAATAGCGCCCCCATAGGCACAGTAAATTTAGTGTATGTAAACTTCCTGCCCACTGTAATTGTGATACAGTGAATTATAAGTGAAATAATGTCTGTAAACAATTGTTGGACATAGTTGCACATAGTTATTGACCTCACAATAAGCCATATTCAAGTAATTTAAACAACTTACATTACTATGAAGCGGTAGCCGTGGAGATGAACAACACATGGGTGCTGAAAGTAGGCTAATTGGAGAAGGTCTAATTCATTTAAACAGTCTTCAAATTAAACTGACTTTAGGCTACTAACAGGAACGCTTTGTGTTGGAGTATATTCCTTCCTATTGAAGGAATCAGAGGTAGGTCTATATGTAACGGATGTGAAACGGCTAGCTAGTTAGCGGTGGTTCGCGCTAAATAGCGTTTCAATAGCGTTTCAATCGGTGACGTCACTTGCTCTGAGACCTTGACAGGGCCGCGGCTTTTGTGGAGCGATGGGTAACGATGCTTCGTGGGTGACTGTTGTTGATGTGTGCAGAGGGTCCCTGGTTCGCGCCTGGGTATGGTCGAGGGGTCGGTCTGAAGTTATACTGTTACATATACCCGTTTGACAGACTAAATTCTAGGGCTATTATCCATAGATTCTGTCAGCCTATTCCTTCAGTCACCATTAGAGTTTAATATTTTCCCGGGATTTGACAAATGTGCCATCCTGAGTGGGGCAGCGGTCTAAGACACTGCATCTCAGTGCTAGAGGCATCACTACAGACCCTGGTTTGATTCCAGGCTGTATCACAACCGGCTGTGATTGGGAGTCCCATAGGGCAGAGCACAATTGGCCAAGTGTCGTTCGGATTAGGGTTTGCCCAGGGTAGGCCGTCATTGTAAATAAGAATTTGATCTTAACCCAGAGATCTTTGCCTTGATTCGGCAGTCTGGTCCAGATCATCATGGCACTTGTAGTTCTTTATGATAGCAACATTAGCAGCTAATTAGCATTTCATTTTTGAGCAGGTTGAGAGCCTCAAGTTCCTTGGTGTCCACATCACCAACAAACTAACATGGTCCAAGGCTAACATGGCCGCAAGGCACTACAGAGGGTAGTGCGAACGGCCCAGTACATCACTGGGGCCAAGCTTCCTGGACATAATTATATCTACATCTGAGAAGTTTTTGGGCCTCCAAGACTTCACATACTACTGTCGCCAGAAAATGTTTCACCCTTAGAGGATCGGTACTGCGACTGCTGTGTTAATGCTTATCAGTTGCCATGTACAAAGTATCAAAATACTAAAATACAACTTAAACCGGACTCTAAAATAATTTAATTTAAATGTTAATAGTATTTTTTTTATCACGGAAACAATAAAAAATATGGACAAATAAATAAATAATGAAATGTTAATTATATACAGGCGCCCGTGTAATCATCTGCCAGAGAGTGGCCCCAATCGTCCCGAGCCCCAAGTAATACATTTGGGTCAGATAACTCACACCGGAATCAGCCCGAGCCCCAAGTAATGCATTTGGGCCAGATAACTCGCACCGGATTCGGCCCGAGCTCAATCCCCGCATCCTCGGGCCACATGATTTCGGCCGAGTCTGACTCAGCCGAGTGCCCCGACACACAGCCGGAATCCGCCCAGATCCACTGTGCTAGCTGGGGTGGGACAATATTCCACAGGCCACAATCGACAGCTTGATCAACACTATGCAAAGGAGAAGTGTCCCAGAGAAGGAGCAGCAGCAGCAGGAGCAGCAGCAGGAGAGGGCAGGAGCAGCAACAGCAGCAGGAGCAGCAGGAGAGGGCAGGAGCAGCAGCAGCAGCTACCCCCTTCTCATGTAATGGGGTAGGGCCAACCCAAGGATCCCGAAATGCACGGACTGTGTTAGTGGGGGAACAGGAAGTTCCCGACAGGCACGCACCATTCTTCAGAATTTTAAAAAAGCGCCAGAACTGTGCAGTTAAGAAGGTAACTTTTGTGCCCGTTTAATTTTATTACTACAGGTACGTAATAGCACGTTTAAAAGTTCAATGCTAGGTAACAAATCCATTAAATTATTATCACGTTTGGTAAAGGTTTGATGTGTTATTTTTGTGTCAAACCGAGTGGAGAACGTGGTGACAAACTATTTTACAAGTCACGTAACTAGAGACGTTGGTGTTAGTGTTAGTCTTAGTGGATGTACATATTCTGCTCAGGTTCAATTTCATAAATAATCAATTTATTTGAGATTTCCGAGCTTCATGTTATCGGTTTTGTGTAAAATTCACACGCTGTGAAAATGGCGGCGCCGACTCGGACTGGGTCAACGGACTAAAGTGCAGACAATGTTACGGTTGCGCTACTGTTTTTCTGTTTTTCTGCCTGAAACTAACTAACCCTGTACTTCATGGTTTTGGAGTCATTTTATGTGAATTTAGGAAATCTATATATTAAGTGTCTTACGTTGTGTGTCCTTTGTGTCTAATATTAATGCATCAATGTTTTCTTGTCAATGCTTACCTACCTGATCTATTGAAATGAAATCAGTTCTTGACATGGACACGAGTTCAACTCCAGATTTCTACTGTTTGAGCACATGTTCCTCTTTATAGAATATTAGCTTAACAGTGTTGTGGAGCTCCTGCACCTAAATATAAACAGTACCGGTATCTATTCCAGGCCAAGTCAATCACTGAATTAGATAATTGAACAAGAAGAAATATAATATATTTTTAAAGAATAAAGAGGGTGCCAGAACTGGCAAGACAATAATGTTTGTCTGTTTCTCTTCTACTACTTGCCGACTCAGGTATGAGGCTAGTAACATCAACAGTGAGGACAAACCCAGCCCTCCTCTCTCCTTCTGCACTGAGTCCAAACCTACAGTCACTGGGTCCTGATTGCGACAGTGGAGCCCAGTTTGCACTGCAGGGTCCAGAGATGGCATCAGTGAAGTTGGAGGACTGCAGTCAAACCCTGGAGCTGAATGTCAACATTAAAGATGAAGAAGAGGAGGAGAAGATTGGGATAACTGTTTCTCATGGTAAGAGCAGGTTCTAAGTTTGTTTCATTCCAACTTCCCACTGTGCAGGAACAGTTGCAGTAGAACTGTTTCATGATGAACTGTTTCAATGAGAAGGTTGAAGTGCCCATTATTTATATTCTAACTATAGAATTAGAATAATAATTATCCATTTCAGCTTCAAAACAGTAGTGTGACCTTAAATGTAATGATTATCAGTTTCTACATGTGTAGAATATTGACACATTCAGTCTGTCTTATGTATTTCTATATGGAAATACAATTGTTTTTTGATTGGAATAATACCGTGAAGAAGGTTAAGGAAAATAGTACATAGTGCTGCCAAAAACAAACTGTAACCTTGTACTAAATGGTTTTTGAGTCTTGTATGCATTTATCTACTACAGGTTAAGTTTTAGCTCAAATGTATTATGAAGCTCCTGCACCTAAATATAAACAGTACCGGCACACAAAATGAGTATCGGCAACTATTTCAGTCCAAGTCAAGGACTGAATTAGATAATTGACCAAGAAAAAATCAAATATATTTAATAGTGAATAAAGAAAGTGCCAGGACTTTGAAGACACTACTTTTGTGTCCGTTTCTCCTCTAGTACTTGCCGACTCTGGTATGAGGCCGGTAACATCAACAGTGAGGACAAACGCAGGCCTCCTCTCTCCTTCCACACTGACTCTAAACCTACAGTCACTGGGTCCTGATTGTGACAGTGGAGCCCAGTTTGCACTGCAGGATCCAGAGATGGCATCAGTGAAGCTGGAAGACTGCAGTCAAACACTGGAGCTGAATGTCAACATGAAAGATGAAGAAGAGGAGGAGAAGATTGGGACATCTGTTTCTCATGGTAAGAGCAGGTTCTAACTAACTAAGTTTGTGTTTTTCATTCCAACTTACCACTGTGTATGAACAGTTGCAGTAGAACTGTTTCATGATGAACTGTTTCAATGAGAAGGTAGATGTTATTTCATGCTACTGAGACTTGCATGGTTTGACACCAGCACCAGAGAGGAGACTAAAGAGGTGAAGTAGACAAACTGCCAGTGTTTTAAAGTTCTATGAAACAAAACCTGAGATACTTTTAGAATAGTTGTATTCCCCTTTTGCATTGCACAGCCTATTTATATGAATACTTACAGGTAGCCTAGTGGTTAGAGCGTTGGGGCCAGTAACCGAAAGTTTGCTGGATCGAATCCCTGAGCTGACAAAGTAAAAATCTGTATTTTTTACACAGTTCCCCGGGTGCCAAAGACGTGGATGTCCATTATGGCAGCCCCCCGCACCTCTCTGATTCAGAGGGGCTGCATTACTTGCTGTTTGGGGTTTTAGGCTGGGTTTCTGTACAGCACTTTGAGATATCAGCTGATGTAAGAAGGGCGTTATAAATATATTTGATTTGATTTGGGTTGCGGAAGACACTTTTCAGTTGAATGCATTCAGTTGTACAACTGACCAGGTATCCCCTCTCTCATTCAGGAAGTATTTAGACCCCTTGACTTTTCCCACATTTCTAAAATGGATTAAATAAATAAAAAATCTTCATCAATCTACACACAATACCCCATAATGACAAAGAAAAAATTGGTTTTTAGAAATGTTTTCATGAGATGCAGTGCTTCCAGCCCCTTGAAGCGTTGAAGGTCCCCAAGAACACAGTGCCCTCATCATTCTTTTCCCCCCACATATATTTATTAGTTCCATGTAGAACAATTACATAAATACAATTGTATTTTCTCTTTTCACCCCCCCAACCCAAAGAGAGATGAAAACATAACAACCAAACATAAAGAAATCCAAGAATATAAATAAATAAAGTATAATATACAGTTGTAGATAATGCAGATTACGCTTCGACTAGAGCCAATATTCACATAAAATATAGAGAATATACAGATTTACAGTTCCAATGCTTCTACAATATCATCAGTTTGCAAAAACTCATTAAACAGATCCCAAATATAATGAAACTCTGGGGCTTTCTTCTTCACTATATAAGTACATTTTTCAAGAGCCAGGCTTGATGTTAATTATTTTTACCAATGACCAAGTGAGGGGGAACTGACATACTTCCAGTGGAGCGCAATTGAACGTCTAGCTTGTAATAGACAGAGGTCAACCATTTTTTAAATTTTCCCTCCTATGTAAAGAGATATTCTCTGGGTAAAGATTTAGGAGGCATAGCTTATGGATTAGTGGTATTGGGGTAGAGGTCATCTCAGAGATAGAGCGCGGTACTGAGCTCAAACATTTGTATCTCAGCACATTCCTTCAGGCAATGATATAAGGTGCCTTGAACATACAGGTCTGGGTTATTAGGGTCAAATTTCAAAATAATTTGCAAATAAATTCTTTAAAAATCCTACAATGTGATTTTCTGGATTTTTTTTCTTCTCATTTTGTCTGTCATTGTTGAAGTGTACCTATGATGAACATTACAAGCCTCATCTTTTTAAGTGGGAGAACTTGCTCAATTGGTGGCTGACTAAATACTTTTTTTGCCCCACTGTACATATACATATGAGATGAGTAATGTAGGGTATGTAAACATTATATTAAGTAGCATTGTTTAAAGTGGCTAGTGATATATTTTACATACATTTCCATCAATTCCCATTATTAAAGTGGCTGGAGTTGAGTCAGTGTGTTGGCAGCAGCCTCTCAATGTTAGTGGTGGTTGTTTAACAGTCTGATGGCCTTGAAATAGAAGCTGTTTTTCGGTCTCTCAGTCCCTGCTTTGATGCACCTGAACTGACCTCGCCTTCTGGATGATAGCGGGGTGAACAGGCAGTGGCTCGGGTGGTTGTTGTCCTTGATGATCTTTATGGCCTTCCTGTGACATCGGGTGGTGTAGGTGTCCTAGGTGCCCCCGGTGATGTGTTGTGCAGACCTCACTACCCTCTGGAGAGCCTTATGGTTGTGGGCTGAGCAGTTGCCGTACCAGGCGGTGATACAGCCCGACAGGATGCTCTCGATTGTGCATCTGTCGAAGTTTGTGAGTGCTTTTGGTGACAAGCCAAATTTCTTCAGCTTCCTGAGGTTGAAGAGGCGCTGCTGCGCCTTCTTCACGACGCTGTCTGTGTGGGTGGACCAATTCAGTTTGTCCGTGATGTGTACGCTGAGGAACTTAAAACTTACTACCCTCTCCACTACTGTCCCATCGACGTGGATAGGGGGTTAAATGCTGAGCTGAAGTCGATGAACAGCATTCTCACATAGGTATTCCTCTGGGTTAGGGCCTATTTGGGCGGTAAGCAAATTGGAGTGGGTCTAGGGTGTCAGGTAGGGTGGAGGTTATATGGTCCTTGACTAGTCTCTCAAAGCACTTCATGATGACGGAAGTGAGTGCTACGGGGCGATAGTCGTTTAGCTCAGTTACCTTAGCTTTTTTGGGAACCGGGACAATGGTGACCCTCTTGAAGTATGTGGGAACAGCAGACTGGGATAAGGATTGATTGAATATGTCCGTAAACACACCAGTCAGCTGGTCTGCGCATGCTCTGAGGACGCGGCTGGGGATGCCGTCTGGGCTTGCAGCCTTGCGAGGGTTAACACGTTTAAATGTTTTACTCACATCGGCTGCAGTGAAGGAGTGTCAGCAGGTTTTGGTTGCGGGCCGTGTCAGTGGCACTGTATTGTCCTCAAAGCGGGCAAAAAAGTGATTTAGTCTGTCGGGGAGCAAGACATCCTGGTCGGTGACGGGGCTGGTTTTCTTTTTGTAATCCGTGATTGACTGTAGACCCTGCCACATACCTCTTGTGTCTGAGCCGTTGAATTGTGACTCTACTTTGTCTCTATACTGACGCTTAGCTTGTTTGATTGCCTTGCGGAGGGAATAGCTACACTGGTTTTATTCGGTCATGTTTCCGGTCACCTTGCCCTGGTTAAAAGCAGTGGTTTGTGCTTTCAGTTTCATGCGGATGCTGCCATCAATCCACGGTTTCTGGTTTGGGAATGTTTCAACCGTTGCTGTGGGAACGACATCGTCAATGCATTTTCTAATGAACTCGCTCACCGAATCAGCGTATTCGTCAATGATGTTGTTGGAAGCAATGCGGAACATATCCCAGTCCACGTGATCGAAGCAGTCTTGAAGCGTGGAATCAGATTGGTCGGACCAGCGTTGAACAGACCTGAGCGCGGGAGCTTCTTGTTTTAGTTTCTGTCTGTAACTAAAATCCCAGGTTTTACCAGCCCTGGTTGCGCAATCGATATGCTGATACAATTTAGGGAGTCTTGTTTTCAGATTAGCCTTGTTAAAATCCCCAGCTACAATGAATGCAGCCTCAGGATATGTGGTTTCCAGTTTGCAAAGAGTCAAATAAAGTTTGTTCAGGGCCATCGATGTGTCTGCTTGGGGGGGAATATATACAGCTGTGATTATAATCGAAGAGAACTCCCTTGGTAGATAATGCGGTCGACATTTGATTGTTCTCATATACAACTGCGACCTGGCCAAGATAAAGCATAGCAGTGTGAACAGACAACACAGAGTTACACATGGAGTAAACAATTAACAAGTCAATAACACAGTAGAAAAAAGAAAAAAAAGAGTCTATATACATTGTGTTCAAAAGGCATGATGAGTTAGGCGAATAATTACAATTTTGCAGATTAACACTGGAGTGATAAATTATCAGATGGTCATGTGCAGGTAGAGATACTGGTGTGCAAAAAAGTAAATAAATAAAAATCGTATGGGGATGAGGTAGGTAAATTGGGTGGGCTATTTACCGATGGACTATGAACAGCTGCAGCGATTAGTCAGGTGAACAGAAGGACTTGAGTTCCTGTATGTTGTTGTGATCACGTCTCGTTAATCATAAGGCATACGCCCCTGCCCCTCTTCTTACCAGAAAGATGTTTGTTTCTGGTATTTAATACACAAAAAAACACGGTATAGAAACAATACAACGGTCCGTGAAATATACCGGTACCACGAATAAACTGGCGGTCATACAAAGCCCGGCAACAAAATACCAGCCGTCAGACACAGTCTTCAACAGAACAAACACGCACACATACATGTGTAAAACAGAGGGTTAAATACTGAATCTGTAATGGGGGAATTGAAACCAGGTGTGAAAAAACAAATGGAAAATTAAAAGTGAATCGGCGATGGCTTGAATACCGGTGACGCCGAGCGCCGCCCGAACAAGGAGAAAGACTGACTTCGGAGGAAGTCGTGACAGTAACCCCCCTTGAGCCGCGTGCCGACACCGGCCTCGGGGACGACCCGGAGGACGAGGCGTAGGGTGACCTGGATGGAGACAGGAACTCCTGCAGCATCGACAGGTCCAATACGTCCTCCACCGGCACCCAGCATCTCTCCTCCGGACCGTACCCCTCCCACTCCCTCGCTAGACTCCTCGAGTCCAGTATGGCTCGAACTGCATATGCCGGGGCCCCCTCGATGTCCAAAGGGGGCGGAGGAACCTCCCGCACCTCAGACTCCTGGAGTGGACCAGCCACCACCGGCCTGAGGAGAGACTCATGGAAAAAGGGGTTAATATGGTAATCGGGGGGAAGCTGTAACCTGTAACAAACCTCGTTCAGTCTCCTCAGGACTTTGAATGGCCCCACAAACCGCGGGCCCAGCTTCCGGCAGGGCAGGTGGAGGGTCGAGAGTCACCGCTACGGTCTGCGCCAGTCTTCTGACGCCTCCCGGCCCACTGAAGGTGCACATGAGCGGCGTCCCATGTCTCCTACGAGCGCCTAAACCAGTCGTCCACCACAGGAACCTCGATCTGGCTCTGATGCCTAGGTGCCAGAACCGGCTGGTACCCCAGTACGCACTGGAAGGGGGAGAGGTTAGTGGATTAGTGGCTGATGTAGAAATGCGATACCCTAGGAAGGAGACGGCCTGTTGGAAGAACAGGCATTTCTCAGCCTTGACGTACAGGTCATGCTCCAACAGTCGTACAAGTACCCTGCGCACCAAGGACACATACTTGGCGCGTGTAGAGGAGTAAATCAGAATGTCATCGATATACACCACTACACCCTGCCCGTGCAAGTTCCTGAAAATCTCGTCTACAAAGGATTGGAAGACTGATGGAGCATTCATCAACCCGTATGGCATGACAAGGTACTCATAATGGCCTGATGTGGTACTAAACACCGTCTTCCACTCTTCTCCCTCCCGGATACGCACCAGGTTGTAAGCGCTCCTGAGATCCAATTTTGTGAAGAAGTGTTCCCTGTGCATTGACTCGATCGCACTGGTTATGAGAGGCAGCGGGTAACTACCTCACAGTGATTTGGTTAATGCCTCGATAGTCAATACATGGGCGCAGATATCCATCCTTCTTCTTCACGAAAATAAACTCGAGGAGGCAGGTGAAGTGGAGGGCCGAATGTACCCCTGCCCCAGAGATTCGGAAACATATGTTTCCATTTCCTCCCCGTCTCCTCTTGCGACAGGGGATACACGTGACACCTGGGAAGTGCTGCGTCTACCAGGAGATTTATCGCACAATCCCCCCCGTCGATGGGGTGGTGATTGAGTCGCCTTCTTCTTACAGAAGGCAAGAGCCAAATTGGTATATTCAGAGGGGATGCGCACGGTGGAGACCTGGTCTAGGCTTTCCACTGTAGTAGCACCGATGGAAACCCCTAAACACCTCCCCGAGCACTTTCGTGACCACCCCGTGAGAGCGGTCTGTTGCCACGAAATAGTGGGGTCATGACCGGCCAACCAGGGTAGGCCCAGCGCCACGGGAAATGCAGAAGAATCAATAAGGAAGAGACTGATTCTCTCCTTGTGACCCTCCTGCGTAACCATGCCCAGAGGAGCGGTGGCCTCCATAGTTAGCCCTGACCCTAATGGTCGACTTTCTAGGGCGTGCACAGGGAAGGGCATATCGACAGGAACATTGGGGATCTCTAAACTATGGCCAAATGATCTGTCAATAAAATTCAATCTACGAGCGCCTTATGCTGGGAATTCTGTGAAATCTCAAGAAAATTAATAAACAAAACCATGTGAGCAACCAGTGGCTCTGGGTGAGCCTGGTGCCGACTCACCTGGGGTGACACGAGAGTGCCCTGCCTGCTGCCTCGACTCCCAGAGGAACCTTCCCAGCACCGACCGGCAGTGTGCCCTCTGCGGCCACAGATGGTGCATGGAATGGCCCCGCCTCCGGTTGCCCTAAGTGCAGTACCTCCCAGCTCCATGGGCGTCGGAGTGGTGGTGCTGGGGGATGGAATCGACAGACCCCGATCTGGATGTTCGCGGGTAGCCAGCATGTTATCCAGTCGGATGGACAAGTCCACCAGCTGGTTGAATATGAGAGTGGTGTCCCTGCAGGACAACTCCCGACGGACGTCCTCGCGCAGACTGCACATGTAGTGATCGATCAGGGCCCTGTCGTTCCATCCCGCGCCGGCGGCCAGGGTCCGGAAGTCCAACACAAACTCCTGTGCACTCCTCGTCCTCTGCCTCAGGTGTATGAGACGTTCACCCGCCGCTCTACTCTCAGGCGGGTGGTCAAAGACTGCCCGAAAGCGGCGGTTGAAATCCCAAAATGGTCCAACACGGCTTCTTCTTCCCGCCATAAGACGTTGGCCCACTCCAGGTCCTTCCCTGAGAGGCAGACCACGCTTTCACGGCCTGAGGGAGGTCGGTGGACGGTTGCCAGGTGGAACACTAGCTGGAGCAAGAACCCCTGACATCCCACCGCTGTACCATCATACTCCCTCGGGAGGGCGAGCCGAATCCCACTGGGACCAGGTGAAGGAGGGGTGATTATAGTTGAAACTGGTGGTGCTGGTGGAGACGCTGGAGGAATTCCTCCTCTCTTCCATCGCTCCATGGTTTGCAGCACGCGGTCCATGGCGCTGCCGAGATGCTGGAGAATAGCAGCGTGCTGCTGGACTCGCTCCTCGATCCCTACTGAGGTACGTGTTTCTTTCAAGGATGTGGGTAACTGGTGAAAAGGAGTCAGGCACAGGAGAGTTGAGATGCGTGGACGACGTATTTAATACACGAAAAAACACCAGTATAGAAACAATATACCGGTACCACGAATAAACGGGCGTAGATACAAAGCCCGGCAACAAAATACCAGCCGTCAGATACAGCCATCAACATAGAACAAACACGCACACATACATGTGGAAAACAGAGGGTTAAATACTGAATATGTAATGGATTGGCGATGGCTAGAAGACCGGTGACGTCGACCGCCGTGCGCCGCCCATGACCGTTCCTCTTATAGAATATTAGCTCCTCAGTATTGTTCAGCATCGTGCCTAAATATAAACAGTACCGGCACCTATTTCAGTCCAAATCAAGCACTGAATTAGATAATTGAACATATATTATATTTTTTGAGAATAAAGAAAGTGCCAGAACTGTCAAGACAATAACTTTTTGTGTCTGTTTCTCATTGTTACTACAGGACTAGAATTAAGTCTGAGGCCGGTAACATCAACAGTAACGACAAACCCAGCCTGCCTCTCTCCTTCCACACTGAGTGCATACCCACAGTCACTGGGTTCTGATTGTGACAGTGGGGCCCAGTTTGCACTGCAGGATCCAGAGATGGCATCAGTGAAGCTGGAAGACTGCAGTCAAACACTGGAGCTGAATGTCAACATTAAAGATGAAGAAGAAGAGGAGGAGAAGATTGGGAAATGTGTTAATCATGGTAAGAGAAGGTTCTAACTTAGTTTGTTGTTCATTCCAACTTCCCACTGTGTATGAAAAGTTGCAGTAGAACTGTTTCATGATGAACTGTTTCAATGAGAAGGTAGATGTTATTTCATGCTACTGAGACGTGCATGGTTTGACACCAGTATTGCCAGCATTTGTTTTATTCACTGGGTTATCTGGAGTGATCAGAGAGTAGACTAAAGAAGTGAAGTAGACAAACTGCCAGTGTTTTAAAGTTCTATGAAATGAGTCTGTGTAGTTTCTAACCCTTGTAATACTGAGTAGAGGATGACACGCCCCTTTTTAGCTTTCATCTCTTACCCACTTTTAGAATAGTTTAATTCGCCTGTATTGTACAGCCTACTGATATGAATACATATGTCACCCGGTACAGACAGAAGAGGACCGGCCACCCAGCTTTACTCCTGCTCTGAATGTGGAAAGAGTTTCTTTCACCTGGGTACCTTAAAACAACATGAACGTATACACAAATTATACACAAAAGCACAAAAGCCAATCTCCTGCTCTGAATGTGGAAAAAGCTTCAAAAGATCAACATCACTAAAACTTCATCAGAGAATACACACAGGAGAGAAGCCTTACTCCTGCTCTGCATGTGGGGCGAGTTTCTCTCAACTGGGCAGCTTAAAAAACCATGAACCTATACACACAGGAGAGAAGCCTTACTCATGTTCTGAATGTGGAAAATGCTTCAAAAGATCAACATCACTAAAACTTCATCAGAGAACACACACAGGAGAGAAGCCTTACTCCTGCTCTGCATGTGGGGCAAGTTTCTCTCAACTGGGCAGCTTAAAAAACCATGAACGTATACACACAGGAGAGAAGCCTTACTCATGTTCTGAATGTGGAAAATGCGTCATAACATCAACATCACTAAAAGTTCATCAGAGAACACACACAGGAGAGAAGCCTTACTCATGTTCTGAATGTGGAAAATGCTACAAAACATCAACATCACTAAAAGTTCATCAGAGAACACACACAGGAGAGAAGCCTTACTCATGTTCTGAATGTGGAAAATGCTTCAAAACATCAAAATCACTAAAAGTTCATCAGAGAACACACACAGGAGAGAAGCCTTACTCATGTTCTGAATGTGGAAAATGCTACAAAACATCAACATCACTAAAAGTTCATCAGAGAACACACACAGGAGAGAAGCCTTACTCATGTTCTGAATGTGGAAAATGCTTCAAAACATCAACATCACTAAAAGTTCATCAGAGAACACACACAAGAGAGAAGCCTTACTCCTGCTCTGACTGTGGAAAGAGGTTCTCTCTATTGGGTATCTTAAAACAACATGAACGTATACACAAAGGAGATAAGCTTTACTCATGTTCTGTAATGTGCAAATGCTTCAAAACATCAACATCACTAAAAGTTCATCAGAGAACACACACAGGAGAGAAGCCTTACTACTGCTCCTGAATGTGGGGCGAGTTTCCTCAACAGGGCCACTTAAAAAAACATGGACATATACACAAACGAGAGAAGCCTTACTACTGCTCTGAATGTGGGGAAAATTCTAACAGATTGGGCCAATTAAAAAAATACACCAATGTACAACTAAAGAGAGATAATCCCCCTCATCATTTTCTCAACCAGCTAAGATTAGAACCTCCACTTAATTTATCATGTCATTAAATCAATGGGCAATTGGATTTCAAAGGAAAGAAAGTGTAGAACAACTATTGTAATCCTATTGTTTCTTTCTCTTCTCACTGTGAGAGAACAATGCAGAGGAAAGTGATTGTTATAGAATGTTAGCCTCTCTTTACTGATCAGTGTGCACCTGTCAGTTTTGTTGTTTTTGTTAGCTTCTAACTGTAAATATATTGAGATTACTTGAATTGCTTTTAGGGGTTGAATATCCTCTGTGAGACGTCTCACAATGGAGTCTGATGGGTGACTGGGTGGTACGGCTTCCCTCTGCAGGTTTCTGTGGGAATGAGCTAGTAGACACAACACACTGATTTTGCAAAACATTAAGGACACCTGCTCTTTTCATGACATAGATTGACCAGGTGAACCCAGGTGAAAACTATAATCCTTAATGATATACAGTGGGGCAAAAAAAGTATTTAGTCAGCCACCAATTGTGCAAGTTCTCCCACTTAAAAATATGAGAGAGGCCTGTAATGTTCATCATCGGTACACTTCAACTATGACAGACAAAATTTGAAGAAAAAAAATCCAGAAAATCACATTGTAGGATTTTTTATGAATTTATTTGCAAATTATGGTGGAAAATAAGTATTTGGTCACCTCCTACAAACAAACAAGATTTCTGGCTCTCACAGAACATGATTTAGAGCTTGTTTATGGAAAAGTGCTTATTTCTGCATTTCAATGTTGCAACTTGCTGAAACAGTCAACAGTGTTTTCAAACATCTCGAATAAACACAACAAAAACATTTTTCATCCAGAGTGCTTCAAACATGATTTAGAGCTTGTTTATGGAAAAGTGCTTATTTCTGCATTTCAATGTTGCAACTTGCTGAAAACTGTCCACGGTGTTCATTTAATCTCAACTAGACACAGCACAGCAAAAATGGACATCCAGAGTGCTTCAAACATGATTTAGAGCTTGTTTATGGAAAAGTGCTTATTTCTGCATTTCAATGTTGCAACTTGCTGAAAACTGTCCACGGTGTTTTTCATAACACTCGAATAAACATAACAAAAAATTTTCATCCAGAGTGCTTCAAACATGATTTAGAGCTTGTTTATGGAAAAGTGCTTATTTCTGCATTTCAATGTTGCAACTTGCTGAAAAGTCCACGGTGTTTCATAACATCTCGAATAAACATAACAAAAATTTTTCATCCAGAGTGCTTCAAACATGATTTAGAGCTTGTTTATGGAAAAGTGCTTATTTCTGCATTTCAATGTTGCAACTTGCTGAAAACTGTCCACGGTGTTCATTAATCTCAACTAGACACAGCACAGCAAAAATTGGACATCCAGAGTGCATCAAACATGATTTAGAGCTTGTTTATGGAAAAGTGCTTATTTCTGCATTTCAATGTTGCAACTTGCTGAAAACAGTCACAGTGTTTTTCATAACATCTCGAATAACATAACAAAAACATTTTTCATCCAGAGTGCTTCAAACATGATTTAGAGCTTGTTTATGGAAAAGTGCTTATTTCTGCATTTCAATGTTGCAACTTGCTGAAAACTGTCCACGGTGTTCATTTAATCTCAACTAGACACAGCACAGCAAAAATTGGACATCCAGAGTGCTTCAAACATGATTTAGAGCTTGTTTATGGAAAAGTGCTTATTTCTGCATTTCAATGTTGCAACTTGCTGAAAACTGTCCACGTGTTCATTTCATCTCAACTAGACACAGCACAGCAAAAATTGGACATCCAGAGTGCATCAAACATGATTTAGAGCTTGTTTATGGAAAAGTGCTTATTTCTGCATTTCAATGTTGCAACTTGCTGAAAACAGTCCACAGTGTTCATAACATCTCAATAACATAACAAAAACATTTTCATCCAGAGTGCTTCAAACATGATTTAGAGCTTGTTTATGGAAAAGTGCTTATTTCTGCATTTCAATGTTGCAACTTGCTGAAAACTGTCCACGGTGTTCATTTAATCTCAACTAGACACAGCACAGCAAAAATTGGACATCCAGAGTGCTTCAAACATGATTTAGAGCTTGTTTATGGAAAAGTGCTTATTTCTGCATTTCAATGTTGCAACTTGCTGAAAACTGTCCACAGTGTTTTCATAACATCTCGAATAAACATAACAAAAATTTTTCATCCAGAGTGCTTCAAACATGATTTAGAGCTTGTTTATGGAAAAGTGCTTATTTCTGCATTTCAATGTTGCAACTTGCTGAAAACTGTCCACAGTGTTTTCATAACATCTCGAATAAACATAACAAAAAATTTTTCATCCAGAGTGCTTCAAACATGATTTAGAGCTTGTTTATGGAAAAGTGCTTATTTCTGCATTTCAATGTTGCAACTTGCTGAAAACTGTCCACGGTGTTCATTTAATCTCAACTAGACACAGCACAGCAAAAATTGGACATCCAGAGTGCATCAAACATGATTTAGAGCTTGTTTATGGAAAAGTGCTTATTTCTGCATTTCAATGTTGCAACTTGCTGAAAACAGTCAACAGTGTTTTCATAACATCTCGAATAAACATAACAAAAATTTTTCATCCAGAGTGCTTCAAACATGATTTAGAGCTTGTTTATGGAAAAGTGCTTATTTCTGCATTTCAATGTTGCAACTTGCTGAAAACTGTCCACGGTGTTCATTTAATCTCAACTAGACACAGCACAGCAAAAATTGGACATCCAGAGTGCTTCAAACATGATTTAGAGCTTGTTTATGGAAAAGTGCTTATTTCTGCATTTCAATGTTGCAACTTGCTGAAAACTGTCCACGGTGTTCATCATCTCAACTAGACACAGCACAGCAAAAATTGGACATCCAGAGTGCATCAAACATGATTTAGAGCTTGTTTATGGAAAAGTGCTTATTTCTGCATTTCAATGTTGCAACTTGCTGAAAACAGTCAACAGTGTTTTCATAACATCTCGAATAAACATAACAAAAACATTTTCATCCAGAGTGCTTCAAACATGATTTAGAGCTTGTTTATGGAAAAGTGCTTATTTCTGCATTTCAATGTTGCAACTTGCTGAAAACTGTCCACGGTGTTCATTTAATCTCAACTAGACACAGCACAGCAAAATTGGACATCCAGAGTGCTTCAAACATGATTTAGAGCTTGTTTATGGAAAAGTGCTTATTTCTGCATTTCAATGTTGCAACTTGCTGAAAACTGTCCACGGTGTTCATTTAATCTCAACTAGACACAGCACAGCAAAATTGGACATCCAGAGTGCTTCAAACATGATTTAGAGCTTGTTTATGGAAAAGTGCTTATTTCTGCATTTCAATGTTGCAACTTGCTGAAAACTGTCACAGTGTTTTCATAACATCTCGAATACATAACAAAAAATTTTTCATCCAGAGTGCTTCAAACATGATTTAGAGCTTGTTTATGGAAAAGTGCTTATTTCTGCATTTCAATGTTGCAACTTGCTGAAAACTGTCCACGGTGTTCATTTAATCTCAACTAGACACAGCACAGCAAAAATTGGACATCCAGAGTGCATCAAACATGATTTAGAGCTTGTTTATGGAAAAGTGCTTATTTCTGCATTTCAATGTTGCAACTTGCTGAAAACAGTCAACAGTGTTTTCATAACATCTCGAATAACATAACAAAAATTTTCATCCAGAGTGCTTCAAACATGATTTAGAGCTTGTTTATGGAAAAGTGCTTATTTCTGCATTTCAATGTTGCAACTTGCTGAAAACTGTCCACGGTGTTCATTTAATCTCAACTAGACACAGCACAGCAAAAATTGGACATCCAGAGTGCTTCAAACATGATTTAGAGCTTGTTTATGGAAAAGTGCTTATTTCTGCATTTCAATGTTGCAACTTGCTGAAAACTGTCCACGGTGTTCATTTAATCTCAACTAGACACAGCACAGCAAAATTGGACATCCAGAGTGCTTCAAACATGATTTAGAGCTTGTTTATGGAAAAGTGCTTATTTCTGCATTTCAATGTTGCAACTTGCTGAAAACTGTCCACGTGTTCATTTCATCTCAACTAGACACAGCACAGCAAAAATTGGACATCCAGAGTGCATCAAACATGATTTAGAGCTTGTTTATGGAAAAGTGCTTATTTCTGCATTTCAATGTTGCAACTTGCTGAAAACAGTCCACAGTGTTTCATAACATCTCGAATAAACAACAAAACATTTTTCATCCAGAGTGCTTCAAACATGATTTAGAGCTTGTTTATGGAAAAGTGCTTATTTCTGCATTTCAATGTTGCAACTTGCTGAAAACTGTCCACGGTGTTCATTTCATCTCAACTAGACACAGCACAGCAAAATTGGACATCCAGAGTGCTTCAAACATGATTTAGAGCTTGTTTATGGAAAAGTGCTTATTTCTGCATTTCAATGTTGCAACTTGCTGAAAACAGTCCACGGTGTTTTCATAACATCTCGAATAAACATAACAAAAACATTTTTCATCCAGAGTGCTTCAAACATGATTTAGAGCTTGTTTATGGAAAAGTGCTTATTTCTGCATTTCAATGTTGCAACTTGCTGAAAACTGTCCACGTGTTCATTTAATCTCAACTAGACACAGCACAGCAAAAATTGGACATCCAGAGTGCATCAAACATGATTTAGAGCTTGTTTATGGAAAAGTGCTTATTTCTGCATTTCAATGTTGCAACTTGCTGAAAACTGTCAACAGTGTTTTCATAACATCTCGAATAAACATAACAAAAAAAATTTTTCATCCAGAGTGCTTCAAACATGATTTAGAGCTTGTTTATGGAAAAGTGCTTATTTCTGCATTTCAATGTTGCAACTTGCTGAAAACTGTCCACGTGTTCATTTAATCTCAACTAGACACAGCACAGCAAATTGGACATCCAGAGTGCTTCAAACATGATTTAGAGCTTGTTTATGGAAAAGTGCTTATTTCTGCATTTCAATGTTGCAACTTGCTGAAAACTGTCCACGGTGTTCATTTCATCTCAACTAGACACAGCACAGCAAAAATTGGACATCCAGAGTGCATCAAACATGATTTAGAGCTTGTTTATGGAAAAGTGCTTATTTCTGCATTTCAATGTTGCAACTTGCTGAAAACAGTCAACAGTGTTTTCATTTACATCTCGAATAAACATAACAAAAACAATTTTCATCCAGAGTGCTTCAAACATGATTTAGAGCTTGTTTATGGAAAAGTGCTTATTTCTGCATTTCAATGTTGCAACTTGCTGAAAACTGTCCACGGTGTTCATTTAATCTCAACTAGACACAGCACAGCAAAAATTGGACATCCAGAGTGCATCAAACATGATTTAGAGCTTGTTTATGGAAAAGTGCTTATTTCTGCATTTCAATGTTGCAACTTGCTGAAAACAGTCAACAGTGTTTTCATAACATCTCGAATAAACATAACAAAACATTTTTCATCCAGAGTGCTTCAAACATGATTTAGAGCTTGTTTATGGAAAAGTGCTTATTTCTGCATTTCAATGTTGCAACTTGCTGAAAACTGTCCACGGTGTTCATTTAATCTCAACTAGACACAGCACAGCAAAAATTGGACATCCAGAGTGCATCAAACATGATTTAGAGCTTGTTTATGGAAAAGTGCTTATTTCTGCATTTCAATGTTGCAACTTGCTGAAAACAGTCAACAGTGTTTTCATAACATCTCGAAACATAACAAAACATTTTTCATCCAGAGTGCTTCAAACATGATTTAGAGCTTGTTTATGGAAAAGTGCTTATTTCTGCATTTCAATGTTGCAACTTGCTGAAAACTGTCCACGGTGTTCATTTAATCTCAACTAGACACAGCACAGCAAAAATTGGACATCCAGAGTGCATCAAACATGATTTAGAGCTTGTTTATGGAAAAGTGCTTATTTCTGCATTTCAATGTTGCAACTTGCTGAAAACAGTCACAGTGTTTCATAACATCTCGAATAAACATAACAAAAAATTTTTCATCCAGAGTGCTTCAAACATGATTTAGAGCTTGTTTATGGAAAAGTGCTTATTTCTGCATTTCAATGTTGCAACTTGCTGAAAACTGTCCACGGTGTTCATTTAATCTCAACTAGACACAGCACAGCAAAATTGGACATCCAGAGTGCTTCAAACATGATTTAGAGCTTGTTTATGGAAAAGTGCTTATTTCTGCATTTCAATGTTGCAACTTGCTGAAAACTGTCCACGTGTTCATTTAATCTCAACTAGACACAGCACAGCAAAAATTGGACATCCAGAGTGCTTCAAACATGATTTAGAGCTTGTTTATGGAAAAGTGCTTATTTCTGCATTTCAATGTTGCAACTTGCTGAAAACAGTCAACAGTGTTTTCATAACATCTCGAATAAACATAACAAAAAATTTTCATCCAGAGTGCTTCAAACATGATTTAGAGCTTGTTTATGGAAAAGTGCTTATTTCTGCATTTCAATGTTGCAACTTGCTGAAAACTGTCCACGGTGTTCATTTAATCTCAACTAGACACAGCACAGCAAAAATTGGACATCCAGAGTGCTTCAAACATGATTTAGAGCTTGTTTATGGAAAAGTGCTTATTTCTGCATTTCAATGTTGCAACTTGCTGAAAACTGTCACAGTGGTTTTCATTAACATCTCGAATAAACATAACAAAAAATTGGACATCCAGAGTGCTCAAACATGATTTAGAGCTTGTTTATGGAAAAGTGCTTATTTCTGCATTTCAATGTTGCAACTTGCTGAAAACAGTCAACAGTGTTTTCATAAATCTCGAATAAACATAACAAAAACATTTTTCATCCAGAGTGCTTCAAACATGATTTAGAGCTTGTTTATGGAAAAGTGCTTATTTCTGCATTTCAATGTTGCAACTTGCTGAAAACTGTCCACGGTGTTCATTTAATCTCAACTAGACACAGCACAGCAAAAATTGGACATCCAGAGTGCTTCAAACATGATTTAGAGCTTGTTTATGGAAAAGTGCTTATTTCTGCATTTCAATGTTGCAACTTGCTGAAAACTGTCCACAGTGTTTTCATAACATCTCGAATAAACAACAAACAAAATTTCATCCAGAGTGCTTCAAACATGATTTAGAGCTTGTTTATGGAAAAGTGCTTATTTCTGCATTTCAATGTTGCAACTTGCTGAAAACTGTCCACGGTGTTCATTTAATCTCAACTAGACACAGCACAGCAAAAATTGGACATCCAGAGTGCTTCAAACATGATTTAGAGCTTGTTTATGGAAAAGTGCTTATTTCTGCATTTCAATGTTGCAACTTGCTGAAAACTGTCCACGGTGTTCATTCATCTCAACTAGACACAGCACAAAAAATTGGACATCCAGAGTGCATCAAACATGATTTAGAGCTTGTTTATGGAAAAGTGCTTATTTCTGCATTGACAAGCTCCCTGAGGGGAGTGAGCCTCTAGGTCATATACTATCTCAAAATTCAGACATTGTGGAGCCCTTCACATCGTTTCACAGATAAATTCATGATGAAGACAATGTTCAAACCTGAATTCTCCCTTTCGGATATTCTGCCTATTACCAGACATGTAAAAGACAAGCCTGACATCTCCCCTCTCTGGGCCCCAAGTGACTTTTCCCTAGAGGAGATAGGAAAATGCAACTGCCAACAGTATAGTCCAAAAGAAAACATTCTAATGACAAGTATAAAGTAAATAGAACATCTATGTTACCTAACTAATTCTGATTCAGCTACGAAAATATACAATACACAACATGCCGCTTTGTTTATCCTGGCCAGAGGGACATGACCCTAGTAGGCTAGAGCAACTAAGTTAGTGTTAATGTTAGCTAGCATGCACGTATCCAAGCAGAGTTTCTTATGTTAGCCTAGAGAAATAATAGTTTGCGACATGAATGGAAACGGATCATTAATATAGCAACCTTATCAAATTACAAACGTTTTTAAAAATGTTGATGCTTACAATTATCCGCGTGTCGTGTGTGTTACGGTCTTGAGGAACAAATGGCGGGTGGTTGACTTGCTTCTTCTCCAGTTTTGAGGCATGGCAGTTATACATTGTAATACATTCCGTTGTGATATTGTAAATGGACATCGGTTTCTTTTGGAGCGCGATTCATCAACAATTCTGTATTTTGGGGAGATAATTTGAGGCCAGGAAGATGGTGAAGGAGCCATTAGGAAAGGTAGTCAGTCAGAGTGACCAGTAGTGGTTTGTATTGATTTCATGCATCTCAGAAGAGCAGAAGGAGAAAGCATTGTGTTTTTCGGAGCAGGGCAGCGATTAAAGGGTGTTATATCTGGGGTTTTGTTATATATTGAGGTTCATCGTCTTGAGCAGAAGATTCCAGGAGTGGTTGGAGCACTAAACCGTGTAGTAGATGGATAGAAGGAAGAAAGTCAATCAGTTTTACTGTTGTTTGAAGAAGATAATCTGCCTACTCCCGAGGTAAAGTTGCTTTTATATTCACACATTCGGACAATAAGCAGACTAATCAGCAGACATTTGCAAAAAGCCCTTAATAATTGTGTTTTAGGTCAGTTAGGATCACCACTTTATATTAAGAATGTGAAATGTCCGAATAATAGTAGAGTGATTTATTTCAGTTTAATTTCTTTCATCACATTCCCAGTGGGTCAGAAGTTTGCATACACTCAATTAGTATTTGGTAGCATTGCTTTTAAATTGTTTAACTTGGGTCAAACGTGTCGGGTAGCCTTCCACAAGCTTCCCACAATAAGTTGGGTGAATTTTGGCCCATTCCTCCTGACAGAGCTGGTGTAACTGAGTCAGGTTTGAAGGCCTCCTTGCTCGCACACTCTTTTCAGTTCTGCCCACAAATGTTCTATAGGTTTGAGGTCAGGGCTTTGTGATGGCCACCCCAATACCTTGACTTTGTTGTCCTTAAGCCATTTCGCCACAACTTTGGAAGTATGCTTGGCATCATTGTCCACATCATTTTCTATTTTGTGAAGTGCACCAGTCCCTCCTGCAGCCAAGTACCCCCACAACATGATGCTGCCACCCCCGTGCTTCACGGTTGGGATATTGTTCTTCGGCTTGCCTCCCCCCTTTTCCTCCAAACATAACGATGGTCATTATGGCCAAACAGTTCTGTTTTTGTTTCATCAGACAAAAGGATATTTCTCAAAAAAGTACAATCTTTGTCCCCATGTGCAGTTGCAAACCGTAGTCTGGCTTTTTTATGGTGGTTTTGGAGCAGTGGCTTCTTCCTTGCTGAGCAGCCTTTAAGGTTATGTCGATATAAGACTCATTTTTACTGTGGATATAGATACTTTTGTACCTGTTTCCTCCAGCATCTTCACGAGGTCCTTTGTTGTTGTTCTGAGATTGATTTACACTTTTTGCGCCAAAGTACGTTTATCTCTAGATGACAGAACGCTTCTCCTTCCTGAGCGGTATGACAGCTGCATGGTCCCATGGTGTTTATACTTGCATGCTATTGTTTCTACAGATGAACGTGGTACCTTCAGGCATTTGGAAATTGCTCCCAAGGATGAACCAGACTTGTGGAGGTCTACAATTTTTTGTCGAGGTCTTGGCTGATTTAGTTTGATTTTCCCATGATGGGTCGGCAGGGTAGCCTAGTGGTTAGAGCGTTGGACTAGTAACCGAAAGATTGCAAGTTCAAATCCCCAAGCTGACAAGGTACAAATATGTCGTTCTGCCCCTGAACAGGCAGTTAACCCACTGTTCCTAAGCAAAGAGGCACTGAGTTTGAAGGTAGGCCCTGAAATACAGGTACACCTCCAATTGACTCAAATTATGTCAATTAGCCTACCAGAAGCTTCTAAAGCCATGACATAATTTTCTGGAATTTTCCAAGCTGAATTTTCCAAGCCTCTCTGAACTACCCATCCCGGATCCGGGAGCGTGACTACACCCTCAGGCTCATTACCATAACGCAACGTTAACGATTTCTAAAAATCGCAAATGAAATGAAATAAATATGCCTGCTCTCAAGCTTAGCCTTTTCCTAACAACACTGTCATCTCAGATTTTCAAAATATGCTTTTGAACCATAGAAAATCAATCATTTGTGTAAGAGTGTTGATGGCTAGCTTAGCATTTAGCGTAGCATTTAGCACATAACATTTTCACAAAAACCAGCAAAGGAATCAAATAAAATAATTTACCTTTGAAGAACTTCAGATGTTTCAATGAGGAGACTCTCAGTTACATAGCAGATGTACAGTTTTTCCTGAAAGATTCTTTGTGTAGGACAAATCGCTCCGTTTTGTTACTACACATTTGGCTACCGAAACGAACCGAGAATTCAGTCACCAAAACGTCGAACTTTTTTCCGAATTAACTCCATAATATCGCCCGAAACATGGCAAACGTTGTTTGAATCAATCCTCAAGGTGTTTTTTCACATATCTCTTCATTGATATGCCGTTCGTGGAAGCATGGTTTTTCTCAGAATCCCATGGAAAAATACCAGCACCTGAGTTTTGCGCACCAATTTCCACGCAGGACACAGTGAGGACACTTGGAAAATGTAGTCTCTTATGGTCAATCTTCCAATGATATGCCTGCAAATACGTCACAATGCTCCAGACCCCTTGGGGAAACGATAGAAAGGGTAGGCTCATTCCTGTCGCATTCACAGCCATATAAGGAGATGATGCAAATCGGAGCCTCAGAAATCCTGTTCATTTCCTGGTTGCAGAAACATCTTGGTTTCGCCTGTAGCATGAGTTCTGGGGCACTCACAGTGAAAATCTTTGCAGTTCTGGAAACGTCAGAGTGTCTTCTTTCCAAAGCTACCAATTCCATGCATAGTCGAGCATCTTTTTGTGACAAAATATTGCGCTTAAAACGGGAACGTCTTTTTATCCAAAAATGAAATAGCGCCCCCATAGGCACAGTAAATTTAGTGTATGTAAACTTCCTGCCCACTGTAATTGTGATACAGTGAATTATAAGTGAAATAATGTCTGTAAACAATTGTTGGACATAGTTGCACATAGTTATTGACCTCACAATAAGCCATATTCAAGTAATTTAAACAACTTACATTACTATGAAGCGGTAGCCGTGGAGATGAACAACACATGGGTGCTGAAAGTAGGCTAATTGGAGAAGGTCTAATTCATTTAAACAGTCTTCAAATTAAACTGACTTTAGGCTACTAACAGGAACGCTTTGTGTTGGAGTATATTCCTTCCTATTGAAGGAATCAGAGGTAGGTCTATATGTAACGGATGTGAAACGGCTAGCTAGTTAGCGGTGGTTCGCGCTAAATAGCGTTTCAATAGCGTTTCAATCGGTGACGTCACTTGCTCTGAGACCTTGACAGGGCCGCGGCTTTTGTGGAGCGATGGGTAACGATGCTTCGTGGGTGACTGTTGTTGATGTGTGCAGAGGGTCCCTGGTTCGCGCCTGGGTATGGTCGAGGGGTCGGTCTGAAGTTATACTGTTACATATACCCGTTTGACAGACTAAATTCTAGGGCTATTATCCATAGATTCTGTCAGCCTATTCCTTCAGTCACCATTAGAGTTTAATATTTTCCCGGGATTTGACAAATGTGCCATCCTGAGTGGGGCAGCGGTCTAAGACACTGCATCTCAGTGCTAGAGGCATCACTACAGACCCTGGTTTGATTCCAGGCTGTATCACAACCGGCTGTGATTGGGAGTCCCATAGGGCAGAGCACAATTGGCCAAGTGTCGTTCGGATTAGGGTTTGCCCAGGGTAGGCCGTCATTGTAAATAAGAATTTGATCTTAACCCAGAGATCTTTGCCTTGATTCGGCAGTCTGGTCCAGATCATCATGGCACTTGTAGTTCTTTATGATAGCAACATTAGCAGCTAATTAGCATTTCATTTTTGAGCAGGTTGAGAGCCTCAAGTTCCTTGGTGTCCACATCACCAACAAACTAACATGGTCCAAGGCTAACATGGCCGCAAGGCACTACAGAGGGTAGTGCGAACGGCCCAGTACATCACTGGGGCCAAGCTTCCTGGACATAATTATATCTACATCTGAGAAGTTTTTGGGCCTCCAAGACTTCACATACTACTGTCGCCAGAAAATGTTTCACCCTTAGAGGATCGGTACTGCGACTGCTGTGTTAATGCTTATCAGTTGCCATGTACAAAGTATCAAAATACTAAAATACAACTTAAACCGGACTCTAAAATAATTTAATTTAAATGTTAATAGTATTTTTTTTATCACGGAAACAATAAAAAATATGGACATATAAATAAATAATGAAATGTTAATTATATACAGGCGCCCGTGTAATCATCTGCCAGAGAGTGGCCCCAATCGTCCCGAGCCCCAAGTAATACATTTGGGTCAGATAACTCACACCGGAATCAGCCCGAGCCCCAAGTAATGCATTTGGGCCAGATAACTCACACCGGATTCGGCCCGAGCTCAATCCCCGCATCCTCGGGCCACATGATTTCGGCCGAGTCTGACTCAGCCGAGTGCCCCGACACACAGCCGGAATCCGCCCAGATCCACTGTGCTAGCTGGGGTGGGACAATATTCCACAGGCCACAATCGACAGCTTGATCAACACTATGCAAAGGAGAAGTGTCCCAGAGAAGGAGCAGCAGCAGCAGGAGCAGCAGCAGGAGCAGCAGCAGCAGCAGGAGAGGGCAGGAGCAGCAGCAGCAGCAGCTACCCCCTTCTCATGTAATGGGGTAGGGCCAACCCAAGGATCCCGAAATGCACGGACTGTGTTAGTGGGGGAACAGGAAGTTCCCGACAGGCACGCACCATTCTTCAGAATTTTAAAAAAGCGCCAGAACTGTGCAGTTAAGAAGGTAACTTTTGTGCCCGTTTAATTTTATTACTACAGGTACGTAATAGCACGTTTAAAAGTTCCATGCTAGGTAACAAATCCATTAAATTATTATCACGTTTGGTAAAGGTTTGATGTGTTATTTTTGTGTCAAACCGAGTGGAGAACGTGGTGACAAACTATTTTACAAGTCACGTAACTAGAGACGTTGGTGTTAGTGTTAGTCTTAGTGGATGTACATATTCTGCTCAGGTTCAATTTCATAAATAATCAATTTATTTGAGATTTCCGAGCTTCATGTTATCGGTTTTGTGTAAAATTCACACGCTGTGAAAATGGCGGCGCCGACTCGGACTGGGTCAACGGACTAAAGTGCAGACAATGTTACGGTTGCGCTACTGTTTTGAAGCTGAATGTAATGATTGTTGCTTTTCTACATGTGTACTAATATTCAGACACATGCAGTTGTTTCTATCTTTCTCTATACATTTGAGTATGGTGTGAACGGAAATACTGCTGGTTTTTGATTGAAACAACGAAGACGCGCGGTTCTTCAGGAAAATAATACATAGTGCTGCCTGAAACTAACTAACCCTGTACTTCATGGTTTTGGAGTCATTTTATGTGAATTTAGGAAATCTATATATTAAGTGTCTTACGTTGTGTGTCCTTTGTGTCTAATATTAATGCATCAATGTTTTCTTGTCAATGCTTACCTACCTGATCTATTGAAATGAAATCAGTTCTTGACATGGACACGAGTTCAACTCCAGATTTCTACTGTTTGAGCACATGTTCCTCTTATAGAATATTAGCTTAACAGTGTTGTGGAGCTCCTGCACCTAAATATAAACAGTACCGATATCTATTCCAGGCCAAGTCAATCACTGAATTAGATAATTGAACAAGAAGAAATATAATATATTTTTAAAGAATAAAGAGGGTGCCAGAACTGGCAAGACAATAATGTTTGTCTGTTTCTCTTCTACTACTTGCCGACTCAGGTATGAGGCTAGTAACATCAACAGTGAGGACAAACCCAGCCCTCCTCTCTCCTTCTGCACTGAGTCCAAACCTACAGTCACTGGGTCCTGATTGTGACAGTGGAGCCCAGTTTGCACTGCAGGGTCCAGAGATGGCATCAGTGAAGTTGGAGGACTGCAGTCAAACACTGGAGCTGAATGTCAACATTAAAGATGAAGAAGAGGAGGAGAAGATTGGGACATCTGTTTCTCATGGTAAGAGCAGGTTCTAAGTTTGTTTCATTCCAACTTCCCACTGTGCAGGAAAAGTTGCAGTAGAACTGTTTCATGATGTACTGTTTCAATGAGAAGGTTGAAGTGCCCATTATTTATATTCTAACTATAGAATTAGAATAATAATTATCAATTTCAGCTTCAAAACAGTAGTGTGACCTTAAATGTAATGATTATCAGTTTCTACATGTGTAGAATATTGACACATTCAGTTTGTCTATGTATTTCTATATGGAAATACAATTGTTTTTTGATTGGAATAATACCGTGAAGAAGGTTAAGGAAAATAGTACATAGTGCTGCCAAAAACAAACTGTAACCTTGTACTAAATGGTTTTTGAGTCTTGTATGCATTTATCTACTACAGGTTAAGTTTTAGCTCAAATGTATTATGAAGCTCCGGCACCTAAATATAAACAGTACCGGCACACAAAATGAGTATCGGCAACTATTTCAGTCCAAGTCAAGGACTGAATTAGATAATTGACCAAGAAAAAATCTAATATATTTAATAGTGAATAAAGAAAGTGCCAGGACTTTGAAGACACTACTTTTGTGTCCGTTTCTCCTCTAGTACTTGCCGACTCTGGTATGAGGCCGGTAACATCAACAGTGAGGACAAACGCAGGCCTCCTCTCTCCTTCCACACTGACTCTAAACCTACAGTCACTGGGTCCTGATTGTGACAGTGGAGCCCAGTTTGCACTGCAGGATCCAGAGATGGCATCAGTGAAGCTGGAAGACTGCAGTCAAACACTGGAGCTGAATGTCAACATGAAAGATGAAGAAGAGGAGGAGAAGATTGGGACATCTGTTTCTCATGGTAAGAGCAGGTTCTAACTAACTAAGTTTGTGTTTTTCATTCCAACTTCCCACTGTGTATGAACAGTTGCAGTAGAACTGTTTCATGATGAACTGTTTCAATGAGAAGGTAGATGTTATTTCATGCTACTGAGACTTGCATGGTTTGACACCAGCACCAGAGAGGAGACTAAAGAGGTGAAGTAGACAAACTGCCAGTGTTTTAAAGTTCTATGAAACAAAACCTGAGATACTTTTAGAATAGTTGTATTCCCCTTTTGCATTGCACAGCCTATTTATATGAATACTTACAGGTAGCCTAGTGGTTAGAGCGTTGGGGCCAGTAACCGAAAGTTTGCTGGATCGAATCCCTGAGCTGACAAAGTAAAAATCTGTATTTTTTACACAGTTCCCCGGGTGCCAAAGACGTGGATGTCCATTATGGCAGCCCCCCGCACCTCTCTGATTCAGAGGGGCTGCATTACTTGCTGTTTGGGGTTTTAGGCTGGGTTTCTGTACAGCACTTTGAGATATCAGCTGATGTAAGAAGGGCGTTATAAATATATTTGATTTGATTTGGGTTGCGGAAGACACTTTTCAGTTGAATGCATTCAGTTGTACAACTGACTAGGTATCCCCTCTCTCATTCAGGAAGTATTTAAACCCCTTGACTTTTCCCACATTTCTAAAATGGATTAAATAAATAAAAAATCTTCATCAATCTACACACAATACCCCATAATGACAAAGAAAAAATTGGTTTTTAGAAATGTTTTCATGAGATGCAGTGCTTCCAGACCCTTGAAGCGTTGAAGGTCCCCAAGAACACAGTGCCCTCATCATTCTTTTCCCCCCACATATATTTATTAGTTCCATGTAGAACAATTACATAAATACAATTGTATTTTCTCTTTTCACCCCCCCAACCCAAAGAGAGATGAAAACATAACAACCAAACATAAAGAAATCCAAGAATATAAATAAATAAAGTATAATATACAGTTGTAGATAATGCAGATTACGCTTCGACTAGAGCCAATATTCACATAAAATATAGAGAATATACAGATTTACAGTTCCAATGCTTCTACAATATCATCAGTTTGCAAAAACTCATTAAACAGATCCCAAATATTATGAAACTCTGGGGCTTTCTTCTTCACTATATAAGTACATTTTTCAAGAGCCAGGCTTGATGTTAATTATTTTACCAATGACCAAGTGAGGGGGAACTGACATACTTCCAGTGGAGAGCAATTGAACGTCTAGCTTGTAATAGACAGAGGTCAACCATTTTTTAAATTTTCCCTCCTATGTAAAGAGATATTCTCTGGGTAAAGATTTAGGAGGCATAGCTTATGGATTAGTGGTATTGGGGTAGAGGTCATCTCAGAGATAGAGCGCGGTACTGAGCTCCAAAACATTTGTATCTCAGCACATTCCTTCAGGCAATGATATAAGGTGCCTTGAACATACAGGTCTGGGTTATTAGGGTCAAATTTCAAAATAATTTGCAAATAAATTCTTTAAAAATCCTACAATGTGATTTTCAGGATTTTTTTTCTTCTCATTTTGTCTGTCATTGTTGAAGTGTACCTATGATGAACATTACAAGCCTCTCTCATCTTTTTAAGTGGGAGAACTTGCTCAATTGGTGGCCGACTAAATACTTTTTTTGCCCCACTGTACATATACATATGAGATGAGTAATGTAGGGTATGTAAACATTATATTAAGTAGCATTGTTTAAAGTGGCTAGTGATATATTTTACATACATTTCCATCAATTCCCATTATTAAAGTGGCTGGAGTTGAGTCAGTGTGTTGGCAGCAGCCTCTCAATGTTAGTGGTGGTTGTTTAACAGTCTGATGGCCTTGAAATAGAAGCTGTTTTTCAGTCTCTCAGTCCCTGCTTTGATGCACCTGAACTGACCTCGCCTTCTGGATGATAGCGGGGTGAACAGGCAGTGGCTCGGGTGGTTGTTGTCCTTGATGATCTTTATGGCCTTCCTGTGACATCGGGTGGTGTAGGTGTCCTAGGTGCCCCCGGTGATGTGTTGTGCAGACCTCACTACCCTCTGGAGAGCCTTATGGTTGTGGGCTGAGCAGTTGCCGTACCAGGCGGTGATACAGCCCGACAGGATGCTCTCGATTGTGCATCTGTCGAAGTTTGTGAGTGCTTTTGGTGACAAGCCAAATTTCTTCAGCTTCCTGAGGTTGAAGAGGCGCTGCTGCGCCTTCTTCACGACGCTGTCTGTGTGGGTGGACCAATTCAGTTTGTCCGTGATGTGTACGCTGAGGAACTTAAAACTTACTACCCTCTCCACTACTGTCCCATCGATGTGGATAGGGGGTTATGAACAGCATTCTCACATAGGTATTCCTCTGGGTTAGGGCCTATTTGGGTGGTAAGCAAATTGGAGTGGGTCTAGGGTGTCAGGTAGGGTGGAGGTTATATGGTCCTTGACTAGTCTCTCAAAGCACTTCATGATGACGGAAGTGAGTGCTACGGGGCGGTAGTCGTTTAGCTCAGTTACCTTAGCTTTTTTGGGAACCGGGACAATGGTGACCCTCTTGAAGTATGTGGGAACAGCAGACTGGGATAAGGATTGATTGAATATGTCCGTAAACACACCAGTCAGCTGGTCTGCGCATGCTCTGAGGACGCGGCTGGGGATGCCGTCTGGGCCTGCAGCCTTGCGAGGGTTAACACGTTAACACGGGCTGGTTTTCTTTTTGTAATCCGTGATTGACTGTAGACCCTGCCACATACCTCTTGTGTCTGAGCCGTTGAATTGTGACTCTACTTTGTCTCTATACTGACGCTTAGCTTGTTTGATTGCCTTGCGGAGGGAATAGCTACACTGATTTTATTCGGTCATGTTTCCGGTCACCTTGCCCTGGTTAAAAGCAGTGGTTTGTGCTTTCAGTTTCATGCGGATGCTGCCATCAATCCACGGTTTCTGGTTTGGGAATGTTTCAACCGTTGCTATGGGAACGACGTCGTCAATGCATTTTCTAATGAACTCGCTCACCGAATCAGCGTATTCGTCAATGATGTTGTTGGAAGCAATGCGGAACATATCCCAGTCCACGTGATCGAAGCAGTCTTGAAGCGTGGAATCAGATTGGTCGGACCAGCGTTGAACAGACCTGAGCGCGGGAGCTTCTTGTTTTAGTTTCTGTCTGTAACTAAAATCCCAGGTTTTACCAGCCCTGGTTGCGCAATCGATATGCTGATACAATTTAAGGAGTCTTGTTTTCAGATTAGCCTTGTTAAAATCCCCAGCTACAATGAATGCAGCCTCAGGATATGTGGTTTCCAGTTTGAAAAGAGTCAAATAAAGTTTGTTCAGGGCCATCGATGTGTCTGCTTGGGGGGGAATATATACAGCTGTGATTATAATCGAAGAGAACTCCCTTGGTAGATAATGCGGTCGACATTTGATTGTTCTCATATACAACTGCGACCTGGCCAAGATAAAGCATAGCAGTGTGAACAGACAACACAGAGTTACACATGGAGTAAACAATTAACAAGTCAATAACACAGTAGAAAAAGAAAAAAAAGAGTCTATATACATTGTGTGCAAAAGGCATGAGGAGTTAGGCGAATAATTACAATTTTGCAGATTAACACTGGAGTGATAAATTATCAGATGGTCATGTGCAGGTAGAGATACTGGTGTGCAAAAAAGTAAATAAATAAAAATCGTATGGGGATGAGGTAGGTAAATTGGGTGGGCTATTTACCGATGGACTATGAACAGCTGCAGCGATTAGTCAGGTGAACAGAAGGACTTGAGTTCCTGTATGTTGTTGTGATCACGTCTCGTTAATCATAAGGCATACGCCCCTGCCCCTCTTCTTACCAGAAAGATGTTTGTTTCTGGTATTTAATACACAAAAAAACACGGTATAGAAACAATACAACGGTCCGTGAAATATACCGGTACCACGAATAAACTGGCGGTCATACAAAGCCCGGCAACAAAATACCAGCCGTCAGACACAGTCTTCAACAGAACAAACACGCACACATACATGTGTGAAACAGAGGGTTAAATACTGAATCTGTAATGGGGGAATTGAAACCAGGTGTGAAAAAACAAATGGAAAATTAAAAGTGAATCGGCGATGGCTTGAATACCGGTGACGCCGAGCGCCGCCCGAACAAGGAGAAAGACTGACTTCGGAGGAAGTCGTGACAGTAACCCCCCTTGAGCCGCGCGCCGACACCGGCCTCGGGGACGACCCCGGTAGGGTGACCTGGATGGAGACAGGAACTCCTGCAGCATCGACAGGTCCAATACGTCCTCCACCGGCACCCAGCATCTCTCCTCCGGACCGTACCCCTCCCACTCCCTCGCTAGACTCCTCGAGTCCAGTATGGCTCGAACTGCATACGCCGGGGCCCCATCGATGTCCAAAGGGGGCGGAGGAACCTCCTGCACCTCAGACTCCTGGAGTGGACCAGCCACCACCGGCCTGAGGAGAGACGCATGGAAAAAGGGGTTAATATGGTAATTGGGGGGAAGCTGTAACCTGTAACAAACCTCGTTCAGTCTCCTCAGGACTTTGAATGGCCCCACAAACCGCGGGCCCAGCTTCCGGCAGGGCAGGTGGAGGGTCGAGAGTCACCGCTACGGTCTGCGCCAGTCTTCTGACGCCTCCCGGCCCACTGAAGGTGCACATGAGCGGCGTCCCATGTCTCCTACGAGCGCCTAAACCAGTCGTCCACCACAGGAACCTCGATCTGGCTCTGATGCCTAGGTGCCAGAACCGGCTGGTACCCCAGTACGCACTGGAAGGGGGAGAGGTTAGTGGATTAGTGGCTGATGTAGAAATGCGATACCCTAGGAAGGAGACGGCCTGTTGGAAGAACAGGCATTTCTCAGCCTTGACGTACAGGTCATGCTCCAACAGTCGTACAAGTACCCTGCGCACCAAGGACACATACTTGGCGCGTGTAGAGGAGTAAATCAGAATGTCATCGATATACACCACTACACCCTGCCCGTGCAAGTTCCTGAAAATCTCGTCTACAAAGGATTGGAAGACTGATGGAGCATTCATCAACCCGTATGGCATGACAAGGTACTCATAATGGCCTGATGTGGTACTAAACACAGTCTTCCACTCTTCTCCCTCCCGGATACGCACCAGGTTGTAAGCGCTCCTGAGATCCAATTTTGTGAAGAAGTGTTCCCTGTGCATTGACTCGATCGCACTGGTTATGAGAGGCAGCGGGTAACTACCTCACAGTGATTTGGTTAATGCCTCGATAGTCAATACATGGGCGCAGATATCCATCCTTCTTCTTCACGAAAATAAACTCGAGGAGGCAGGTGAAGTGGAGGGCCGAATGTACCCCTGCCCCAGAGATTCGGAAACATATGTTTCCATTTCCTCCCCGTCTCCTCTTGCGACAGGGGATACACGTGACACCTGGGAAGTGCTGCGTCTACCAGGAGATTTATCGCACAATCCCCCCGTCGATGGGGTGGTAATTGAGTCGCCTTCTTCTTACAGAAGGCAAGAGCCAAATTGGTATATTCAGAGGGGATGCGCACGGTGGAGACCTGGTCTAGGCTTTCCACTGTAGTAGCACCGATGGAAACCCCTAAACACCTCCCCGAGCACTTTCGTGACCACCCCGTGAGAGCGGTCTGTTGCCACGAAATAGTGGGGTCATGACCGGCCAACCAGGGTAGGCCCAGCGCCACGGGAAATGCAGAAGAATCAATAAGGAAGAGACTGATTCTCTCCTTGTGACCCTCCTGCGTAACCATGCCCAGAGGAGCGGTGGCCTCCATAGTTAGCCCTGACCCTAATGGTCGACTTTCTAGGGCGTGCACAGGGAAGGGCATATCGACAGGAACATTGGGGATCTCTAAACTATGGCCAAATGATCTGTCAATAAAATTCAATCTACGAGCGCCTTATGCTGGGAATTCTGTGAAATCTCAAGAAAATTAATAAACAAAACCATGTGAGCAACCAGTGGCTCTGGGTGAGCCTGGTGCCGACTCACCTGGGGTGACACGAGAGTGCCCTGCCTGCTGCCTCGACTCCCAGAGGAACCTTCCCAGCACCGACCGGCAGTGTGCCCTCTGCGGCCACAGATGGTGCATGGAATGGCCCCGCCTCCGGTTGCCCTAAGTGCAGCACCTCCCAGCTCCATGGGCGTCGGAGTGGTGGTGCTGGGGGATGGAATCGACAGACCCCGATCTGGATGTTCGCGGGTAGCCAGCATGTTATCCAGTCGGATGGACAAGTCCACCAGCTGGTTGAATATGAGAGTGGTGTCCCTGCAGGACAACTCCCGACGGACGTCCTCGCGCAGACTGCACATGTAGTGATCGATCAGGGCCCTGTCGTTCCATCCCGCGCCGGCGGCCAGGGTCCGGAAGTCCAACACAAACTCCTGTGCACTCCTCGTCCTCTGCCTCAGGTGTATGAGACGTTCACCCGCCGCTCTACTCTCAGGCGGGTGGTCAAAGACTGCCCGAAAGCGGCGGTTGAAATCCCAAAATGTTCCAACACGGCTTCTTCTTCCCGCCATAAGACGTTGGCCCACTCCAGGTCCTTCCCTGAGAGGCAGACCACGCTTTCACGGCCTGAGGGAGGTCGGTGGACGGTTGCCAGGTGGAACACTAGCTGGAGCAAGAACCCCTGACATCCCACCGCTGTACCATCATACTCCCTCGGGAGGGCGAGCCGAATCCCACTGGGACCAGGTGAAGGAGGGGTGATTATAGTTGAAACTGGTGGTGCTGGTGGAGACGCTGGAGGAATTCCTCCTCTCTTCCATCGCTCCATGGTTTGCAGCACGCGGTCCATGGCGCTGCCGAGATGCTGGAGAATAGCAGCGTGCTGCTGGACTCGCTCCTCGATCCCTACTGAGGTACGTGTTTCTTTCAAGGATGTGGGTAACTGGTGAAAAGGAGTCAGGCACAGGAGAGTTGAGATGCGTGGACGACATATTTAATACACGAAAAAACACCAGTATAGAAACAATATACCGGTACCACGAATAAACGGGCGTAGATACAAAGCCCGGCAACAAAATACCAGCCGTCAGATACAGCCATCAACATAGAACAAACACGCACACATACATGTGGAAAACAGAGGGTTAAATACTGAATATGTAATGTTTGGCGATGGCTAGAAGACCGGTGACGTCGACCGCCGTGCGCCGCCCATGACCGTTCCTCTTATAGAATATTAGCTCATCAGTATTGTTCAGCATCGTGCCTAAATATAAACAGTACCGGCACCTATTTCAGTCCAAGTCAAGCACTGAATTAGATAATTGAACATATATTATATTTTTTGAGAATAAAGAAAGTGCCAGAACTGTCAAGACAATAACTTTTTGTGTCTGTTTCTCATTGTTACTACAGGACTAGAATTAAGTCTGAGGCCGGTAACATCAACAGTAACGACAAACCCAGCCTGCCTCTCTCCTTCCACACTGAGTGCATACCCACAGTCACTGGGTTCTGATTGTGACAGTGGGGCCCAGTTTGCACTGCATGATCCAGAGATGGCATCAGTGAAGCTGGAAGACTGCAGTCAAACACTGGAGCTGAATGTCAACATTAAAGATGAAGAAGAGGAGGAGAAGATTGGGAAATGTGTTAATCATGGTAAGAGAAGGTTCTAACTTAGTTTGTTGTTCATTCCAACTTCCCACTGTGTATGAAAAGTTGCAGTAGAACTGTTTCATGATGAACTGTTTCAATGAGAAGGTAGATGTTATTTCATGCTACTGAGACGTGCATGGTTTGACACCAGTATTGCCAGCATTTGTTTTATTCACTGGGTTATCTGGAGTGATCAGAGAGTAGACTAAAGAAGTGAAGTAGACAAACTGCCAGTGTTTTAAAGTTCTATGAAATGAGTCTGTGTAGTTTCTAACCCTTGTAATACTGAGTAGAGGATGACACGCCCCTTTTTAGCTTTCATCTCTTACCCACTTTTAGAATAGTTTAATTCGCCTGTATTGTACAGCCTACTGATATGAATACATATGTCACCCGGTACAGACAGAAGAGGACCGGCCACCCCTTTGAGCCTGGTTCCTCTCTGTTTCCTCCAAGGTTCCTGCTTTCTAGGGAGTTTTTCGTGGCCAATGTGCTTCTACATCTGCATTGCTTGCTCTTTTGGGATTTCGGGTTGGTTTCTGTAAAGGACTTTGTTACAACTTATGTAAAAAGAGCTTCATAAAATACATTTGATTGACATGTATATCACACCAATTGACTGGTTGTTCTGATATTGTTCACACAGTAGACCATGTTGAGACATTCTCTACATCCAGAGAGCATCAGCAGGAAGATCACAGAGCAAAGATGTCTCACCACTGCCCACATTGTGAGGAGATTTTCCCATTTCTACCAAAGCTAAAAATACACACAGGAGAAAAGCTTTACTCCTGCTCTGAATGTGGAAAGAGTTTCTTTCACCTGGGTACCTTAAAACAACATGAACGTATACACAAATTATACACAAAAGCACAAAAGCCAAACTCCTGCTCTGAATGTGGAAAAAGCTTCAAAACATCAACATCACTAAAACTTCATCAGAGAATACACACAGGAGAGAAGCCTTACTCCTGCTCTGCATGTGGGGCGAGTTTCTCTCAACTGGGCAGCTTAAAAAACCATGAACGTATACACACAGGAGAGAAGCCTTACTCATGTTCTGAATGTGGAAAATGCTTCAAAAGATCAACATCACTAAAACTTCATCAGAGAACACACACAGGAGAGAAGCCTTACTCATGTTCTGAATGTGGAAAATGCTTCAAAAGATCAACATCACTAAAACTTCATCAGAGAACACACACAGGAGAGAAGCCTTACTCCTGCTCTGCATGTGGGGCGAGTTTCTCTCAACTGGGCAGCTTAAAAAACCATGAACGTATACACACAGGAGAGAAGCCTTACTCATGTTCTGAATGTGGAAAATGCGTCATAACATCAACATCACTAAAAGTTCATCAGAGAACACACACAGGAGAGAAGCCTTACTCATGTTCTGAATGTGGAAAATGCTACAAAACATCAACATCACTAAAAGTTCATCAGAGAACACACACAGGAGAGAAGCCTTACTCATGTTCTGAATGTGGAAAATGCTTCAAAACATCAAAATCACTAAAAGTTCATCAGAGAACACACACAGGAGAGAAGCCTTACTCATGTTCTGAATGTGGAAAATGCTACAAAACATCAACATCACTAAAAGTTCATCAGAGAACACACACAGGAGAGAAGCCTTACTCATGTTCTGAATGTGGAAAATGCTTCAAAACATCAACATCACTAAAAGTTCATCAGAGAACACACACAAGAGAGAAGCCTTACTCCTGCTCTGACTGTGGAAAGAGGTTCTCTCTATTGGGTATCTTAAAACAACATGAACGTATACACAAAGGAGATAAGCCTTACTCATGTTCTGTATGTGCAAAATGCTTCAAAACATCAACATCACTAAAAATTCATCAGAGAACACACACAGGAGAGAAGCCTTACTACTGCTCTGAATGTGGGGCGAGTTTCTCTCAACAGGGCCACTTAAAAAAACATGGACATATACACAAACGAGAGAAGCCTTACTACTGCTCTGAATGTGGGAAGAAATTCAACAGATTGGGCCAATTAAAAAGACACCAATGTACACATAAAGGAGAGAAACCTCATCAGTTTTCTCAGACCAGCTCAGATTAGACACTCCACTTAATTATCATGTCATTAAATAATTGGCAATTGGATCAAATGAAGAAAGTGTAGAACACTATTGTAATCCTATAGTTTCTCACTGTGAGAGAACAATGCAGAGGAAAGGGAGTGTTATAGAATGTTAGCCTCTCTTTACTGATCAGTGTGCACCTTGTCAGTTTTGTTGTGTTTTGTTAGCTTCTACTGTAAAGATATTGAGATTACCTTGAATTTGCTTTTAGGGTTGAATATCCTCTGTGAGACGTCTCACAATGGAGTCTGATGGGTGACTGGGTGGTACGGCTTCCCTCTGCAGGTTTCTGTGGGAATGAGCTAGTAGACACAACACACTGATTTTGCAAAACATTAAGGACACCTGCTCTTTTCATGACATAGATTGACCAGGTGAACCCAGGTGAAAACTATAATCCTTAATGATATACAGTGGGGCAAAAAAAGTATTTAGTCAGCCACCAATTGTGCAAGTTCTCCCACTTAAAAATATGAGAGAGGCCTGTAATGTTCATCATCGGTCCACTTCAACTATGACAGGCAAAATTAGAAGAAAAAAAATCCAGAAAATCACATTGTAGGATTTTTTATGAATTTATTTGCAAATTATGGTGGAAAATAAGTATTTGGTCACCTCCTACAAACAAACAAGATTTCTGGCTCTCACAGACCTGTAACTTCTTTAAGAGGCTCCTCTGTCTTCCACTCGTTACCTGTATTAATGGCACCTGTTTGAACTTGTTATCAGTATAAAAGACACCCGTCCACAACCTCAAACAGTTACACTCCAAACTCCACTATGGCCAGGACCAAAGAGCTGTCAAAGGACACCAGAAACAAAATTGTAGACCTGCACCAGGCTGGGGAGACTGAATCTGCAATAGGTAAGCAGCTTGGTTTGAAGAAATCAACTGTGGGAGCAATTATTAGGAAATGGAAGACATACAAGACCACTGATAATCTCCCTCGATCTGGGGCTCCATGCAAGATCTCACCCCGTGGGGTAAAAATGATCACAAGAACGGTGAGCAAAAATCCCAGAACCACACGGGGGGACCTAGTGAATGACCTGCAGAGAGCTGGGACCAAAGTAACAAAGCCTACCATCAGCAAGGGCATTGAAGATTAAACGTGGCTGGGTCTTTCAGCATGACAATGATCCCAAACACACCGCCCGGGCAACGAAAGAGTGGCTTCGTAAGAAGCATTTCAAGGTCCCGGAGTGGCCTAGCCAGTCTCCAGATCTCAACCCCATAGAAAATCTTTGGAGGGAGTTGAAAGTCTGTGTTGCCCAGCAACAGCCCCAAAACATCACTGCTCTAGAGGAGATCTGCATGGAGGAATGGGCCAAAATACCAGCAACAGTGTGTGTGAACCTCGTGAAGACTTACACAACTTTTGACCTCTGTCATTGCCAACAAAGGGTATATAACAAAGTATTGAGAAACTTTTGTTATTGACCAAATACTTATTTTCCACCATAATATGCAAATAAATTCATAAATCCTACAATGTGATTTTCTGTTTTTTTTTCTCATTTTGTCTAAGTGTACCTATGATGAACATTACAGGCCTCTCTCATCTTTTTAAGTGGGACAACTTGCACAATTGGTGGCTGACTAAATACTTTTTTGCCCCACTGTAGTTGTTGTTGTATTTATTGCAGTTGCAGTGGGCTAAGGAATGAAAACACTGGAGAATTTTAAAAACATTGCCTGGTCTGATGAATCCCTGTTCCTGCTGTTTCACGCTGATTGGAGGAAACCACGAGTACAACATTGCAGGCTGGTGGTGGTGGTGGTATGATGGTGTGTTTTCATGCCACATATTGGGCCCCTTGATAAAAGTGGAGCAACGTTTGTGTAAAAAATCATTGCCAATCAGGTGCATCCCTTCATGGTGGCCAGGAATGATTCCAAGAACATGACAGGGAATTCAGCTTACTGCAGTGGCCTGCCGAGTCACCAGATCTCAATCCAATTGTGCATCTGTGGGAGGACATGGAAGGAGCTATTCAGAGTAGATCCACTCCCAGCCAACTTGACACAATTGTGGGAAGCATTGGAGTCAACATGGGCCAGCATCCCTGTGGAACGTTCTCAACACCTTGGAGAGTCCATACCCCGACTATTGAGGCTGTTCTGAGGACAAAAGGAGGTATAACTCAATATTAGGAAGCCATTCCTAATGTTTTGTGCACTCAGTGTATATCAGATAAAGATGTTGTGGTGATCAGTTTTCAGCATTAGTTTGGGTGAATTATTTTATATTACTCAACCATTTTGTTTAATGATAAACAGGCTATGAATTGAATACTTGTGTTTCTTAATTTCTTTTAATACTAGATTTATTTTAGTCATTGATGATGAATGTATTTGAATAACTGTATTGAAGTTAATTGATCTGGGCAGGTAGCCAGCGGTTAAGAGTGTTGGGCCAGTAACTGAAAGGTCGCTTGTTTGAATCCCGAGCCGACTAGGTGAAAAATCTGTCATTGTGTCCTTGAGCAAGCCAATTAACTCTTATTTGTCCTGTAAGTCTTTCTGGATAAAAACATCTGCTAAATGACAAGAATGCAATGAAAAATAATGTTTGTACATGAATTCATGCTGGGCAGCCACTTTTTTCTGATGTGTATAATTAAATGAAAAACTGTTTTTAGTTAAATACTGTATTTTGTCGTGGTAATTTCCTGTATTACTAAATGATGAGTTTACAAACCACACACAAGTCAGAGTTATATTTTAAACTCCATCTTTAATTATATGAGCTTCACCATAGCCATTTGACTCTCAGATCAATTCAGTGTCTATAAATGAATTCTCTGAGAGTGCTTACAAAAGAATACTTAGTATCTTTTATAGCCAAGATACACCCCTCTCAACTCACATGACGAACCACAGATCTCAGTAACTTCACAAAGACCTTTTACTTGAAAGAGGATTATCCCATAGCCAGATAGCATTAGCTATAAATTATCGTTCAGTTTGGTGTCTTGGATGAGGTTCTACTTCTCGTTCTTGGTACTTCATATTACCAAAACATTACCTCATCCAATGGCATATATCAATTGTCTACTTTAGATACTCCCATCTCAAATACACCCCACCCATGGATGAGTGAGCCTCTAGGTCATATACTATCTCAAAATTCAGACATTGTGGAGCCCTTCACATGGTTTCAGAGATAAATTCATGATGAAGACAATGTTCAAACCTGAATTCTCCCTTTCTGATATTCTTCCTATTACCAGACATGTAAAAGACAAGCCTAACCTCTCCCCTCTCTGGGCCCTGTCGTAGAGAATCATTTCAAAATATAACACTTACAAGAACTTGTGAATTCAATATAGGCTTTTAATACAAACATATCAGAAGCCTAGATGGTCCGCAGAACACACACTTTCCCAGAGCACTGGCTCTGTCTTTATACACACACAGTATATGAGTCCATTCCATATGTTAATGAAGTTACTTCCCTCAAGTCATCGGTCACCATTATCTTTCAGTCCAGGCTTCTTCCATGTTCATGCCTAATAACGCCTGTATCCGCTCTTGATTAGATTACAATGGTGGCAGGACCCTCTCATGTCCTAAAATTAATGTATATCTATCTTACCCTAAGCACTTATGGCCTTTACCCTCTCTATCTAATCTTTATAATGATGTCCTGCTCCTTCCATAATAGATCATGTATTTAAGGGTCACCTCCTCCTCTTTGCCCTAAGCCCTTATGCACAGTAAAGCACGTATGGCTTCGGCCATTACACTTATGTCTGTTTAATCTTTGGTTTCCTGTCCGCTTTCTGTTTGTGGTCTAATGTATACCTATCTTTGCTCAATAGTGTCATATCTGTCTCTATATGTAACAAAAACTACAACAGCCCCAAGTGACTTTTCCCTAGAGGAGATAGGAAAATGCAACTGCCAACAGTATAGTCCAAAAGAAAACATTCTAATGACAAGTATAAAGTAAATAGAACATCTATGTTACCTAACTAATTCTGATTCAGCTACGAAAATATACAATACACAACATTGCCGCTTTGTTTATCCTGGCCAGAGGGACATGACCCTACTAGAGCAACTAAGTTAGTGTTAATGTTAGCTAGCATGCAAGTATCCAAGCAGAGTTTCTCATGTTAGCCTAGAGAAATAATAGTTTGCGACATTAATGGAAACGGATCATTAATATAGCAACTGTATCAAATTACAAACGTTTTTAAAAATGTTGATGCTTACAATTATCCGCGTGTCGTTGTGTTACGGTCTTGAGGAACAAATGGCGGGTGAATGACTTGCTTCTTTCTCCCAGTTTTGAGGCATGACGGTTATACATTGTAATACATTCTGTTGTGATATTGTAAACGAACATCGGTTTCTTTTGGAGCGCGATTCATCAACAAGTCTGTATTTTGGGGAGATCATTTGAGGCCAGGAAGATGGTGAAGGAGCCATTAGGAAAGGTAGTCAGTCAGAGTGACCAGTAGTGGTTGTGTATTGATTTCATGCATCTCAGAAGAGCAGAAGGAGAAAGCATTGTGTTTTTCGGAGCAGGGCAGCGATTAAAGGGTGTTATATCTGGGGTTTTGTTATATATTGAGGTTCATCGTCTTGAGCAGAAGATTCCAGGAGTGGTTGGAGCACTAAACCGTGTAGTAGATGGATAGAAGGAAGAAAGTCAATCAGTTTTACTGTTGTTTGAAGAAGATAATCTGCCTACTCCCGAGGTAAAGTTGCTTTTATATTCACACATTCGGACATTAAGCAGACAATCAGCAGACAATCAGCAGACATTTGCAAAAAGCCCTTAATAATTGTACAAATCTGTAACTAATTCATTGATTGTCACAGAAATATAAAAATAGATATGGTTTATTCTTTAAATGTCTAGGATACTTTTACAACCTTCGTTTTGAATAAAAAAATCCAGTTTTGATTTAATAGAAATATATAAATCTTAAATGCAATGTAAAGCTGTTTAAATCAATAACTAATTCAACCTTTGTCACATAATCATCAAACTAGATATGATTTATTCTATAAATGTCTAGCATATTTTTACAACCTTTGTTTCTAATATAAATTCCAGTTTTGATTTGATAGAAATATTTCAAATCTATAAGATGCCATTATTGTAATGTTTTATACGTTTTTTGCAAATGTGTGCCTTTTCTACTATACGATTTATATTGGCTGAATACTCAACTATGATGAACATCTCAGTTAAGTGTGCTTCTATCAGGGTTCTGGTCAAATGCATGTCATTTAAAGTCAATTTAGCAATTGAACAAAAATTCATTTCAATTTGAAATGGTTCCTAATTGCAAAAACATGTAACAGAATTTGGGTATTCCAGAACTGTTGTTTACATGTAAATCAACATAACCCAGTTTTATGTTTTTAATACTGCAGATAGAACGCTCTGTGTGCCAGAGATGGTTCCATTTAGCTTGTCTGGGGATGACAATGAAGGACTTCAACAAAGCCAAAATAGAACATTATTGTAAGGGGCCTATTTTTCTGTTAAATTAGAGACGTATAAATAAATGACTGTTGTTCCTTGTAACTACTTTAAAATGTGGACCTGTTGCACTAAAAATGCAAACATTGATTTGGCATACGATTTAAGATTGTAAACATTGTACAACTTTATGAGAGGCATGTGGCAGGGTCTACAGTCAATCACGGACTACAGGAAGAAATCCAGCCCAGTCACGGACCAGGATGTCTTGCTCCCAGGCAGACTAAATAACTTTTTTGCCCGCTTTGAGGACAATACTGTGCCACTGACACGGCCTGCAACGAAAACATGCGGTCTCTCCTTCACTGCAGCCGAGGTGAGTAAGACATTTAACTGCAGCCGAGGTGAGTAAGACATTTAAACGTGTTAACCCTCGCAAGGCTGCAGGCCCAGACGGCATCTCCAGCCGCGCCCTCAGAGCATGCGCAGACCAGCTGGCCGGTGTGTTTACGGACATATTCAATCAATCCCTATACCAGTCTGCTGTTCCCACATGCTTCAAGAGGGCCACCATTGTTCCTGTTCCCAAGAAAGCTAAGGTAACTGAGCTAAACGACTACCGCCCCGTAGCACTCACATCCGTCATCATGAAGTGCTTTGAGAGACTAGTCAAGGACCATATCACCTCCACCCTACCTGACACCCTAGACCCACTCCAATTTGCTTACCGCCCAAATAGGTCCACAGACGATGCAATCTCAACCACACTGCATACTGCCCTAACCCATCTGGACAAGAGGAATACCTATGTGAGAATGCTGTTCATCGACTACAGCTCGGCATTCAACACCATAGTACCCTCCAAGCTCGTCATCAAGCTCGAGACCCTGGGTCTCGACCCCGCCCTGTGCAACTGGGTACTGGACTTCCTGACGGGCCGCCCCCAGGTGGTGAGGGTAGGCAACAACATCTCCACCCCTCTGATCCTCAACACTGGGGCCCCACAAGGGTGCGTTCTGAGCCCTCTCCTGTACTCCCTGTTCACCCACGACTGCGTGGCCACGCACGCCTCCAACTCAATCATCAAGTTTGCGGACGACACAACAGTGGTAGGCTTGATTACCAACAACGACGAGACGGCCTACAGGGAGGAGGTGAGGGCCCTCGGAGTGTGGTGTCAGGAAAATAACCTCACACTCAACGTCAACAAAACTAAGGAGATGATTGTGGACTTCAGGAAACAGCAGAGGGAACACCCCCCTATCCACATCGATGGAACAGTAGTGGAGAGGGTAGCAAGTTTTAAGTTCCTTGGCATACACATCACAGACAAACTGAATTGGTCCACTCACACAGACAGCATCGTGAAGAAGGCGCAGCAGCGCCTCTTCAACCTCAGGAGGCTGAAGAAATTCGGCTTGTCACCAAAAGCACTCACAAACTTCTACAGATGCACAATCGAGAGCATCCTGGCGGGGTGTATCACCGCCTGGTATGGCAACTGCACCGCCCTCAACCGTAAGGCTATCCAGAGGGTAGTGAGGTCTGCACAACGCATCACCGGGGGCAAACTACCTGCCCTCCAGGACACCTACACCACCCGATGCTACAGGAAGGCCATAAAGATCATCAAGGACATCAACCACCCGAGCCACTGCCTGTTCACCCCGCTGTCATCCAGAAGGCGAGGTCAGTACAGGTGCATCAAAGCTGGGACCGAGAGACTGAAAAACAGCTTCTATCTCAAGGCCATCAGACTGTTAAACAGCCACCACTAACATTGAGTGGCTGCTGCCAACACACTGTCAATGACACTGACTCAACTCTAGCCACTTTAATAATGGGAATTGATGGGAAATTATGTAAATATATCACTAGCCACTTTAAACAATGCTACCTTATATAATGTTACTTACCCTACATTATTCATCTCATATGCATATGTATATACTGTACTCTATATCATCGACTGCATCCTTATGTAATACATGTATCACTAGCCACTAACTATGCCACTTTGTTTACATACTCATCTCATATGTTATACTGTACTCGATATCATCTACTGTATCTTGCCTATGCTGCTTTGTACCATCACTCATTCATATATCCTTATGTACATATTCCTTATCCCCTTACACTGTGTATAAGACAGTATTTTTTTTTGTTGAATTGTTAGTTAGATTACTTGTTCGTTATTACTGCATTGTCGGAACTAGAAGCACAAGCATTTCGCTACACTCGCATTAACATCTGCTAACCATGTGTATGTGACAAATAAAATTTGATTTGATTTGATTTGATTTTGTAAACATTGTCTAACTTCATATAGAACAAATTGCATGTCACGCCTTGGTCATAGCGTTTTGTGTTTTCGTTATATATTTTGGTCAGGCCAGGGTGTGACATGGGTTTATGTGTTTGGTTTCGTATTGGGGTTTTATAGGATTTGGGATTGCTATGATTAGGGGTGTGTCTAGTTAGGCTTGGCTGCCTGAGGCGGTTCTCAATCTGGAGTCAGGTGATTCTCGTTGCCTCTGATTGGGAACCGTATTTAGGTAGCCTGGGTTTCGCTTTGTATTTCGTGGGTGATTGTTCCTGTCTCTGTGTAGTTTCACCAGATAGGCTGTAATAAGTTTCACGTTCCGTTTGTTGTTTTTGTATTTATAAGTTATTTCATGTATCGCCGTTTTCTTCATTAAAGAACATGAGTAACCACCACGCTGCATTTCGGTCCGACTCTCTTTCGACAAACGAAGAACGCCGTTACATTGCACTTGAAATTAACATTTATTTTAAGGTAATTTAAATAAATGCATATTCTCACTTTTTTCAAGAAACAATCACTGAATGAGTTGATTTCTTCATCTTTAAATGCAATATTTGAGATTTTCTGTATTTCTATCAAATCAAAACGGGGATTTCTACTCAAAGCAAAGGTTGTAAAAGTCTACTAGACATTTACAGAATGAATCATACATAGTTTGATGTTTCTGTGAATTGGTTATTTAAATGTTTAAATGATATTTGATAGATTTTATGCTAGACTTTTATATCTATTTTCGTTTCTGTGACAATCAAAATAGTATTAATTACATGGCTTTGAATCGGTCTGGCTTCTCATGCGATTTTTAAAAAATGACCTCAATGACGGCCTACTAAGGAACAGTGGGTTACCTGCATTGTGCAGGGGCAGAACGACAGATTTTAGCCTTGTCAGCTCGTGGATTCGATCCAGCAACTTTTCAGCTACTAGCCCAACGCTCTAACCACTAGTGATGCTAGGATACATATGATATGCAGTGTGAGCTATAGTGAATAAGCCACTGCAGTTATGAAATTGATAAAATAATGGCCATGTATCAACTGTGTGACGACAGAATCTTTTTGGTATTTATTAGGATCCCCATTAGCCGCTGCAAAAGTATCAAAATTGTACACTTCTCTCATTGACTTCTCAAACCCCGGCTTGGTCTGCTTCGCAAGCCTTCTCTGAAGTCTCGCGTTTTTACGTCTCTTGGTTTAGAAACTGGTAGTGGGGGAACAGGAAGTTCCGCGCAGGCGCGCATCATTCTTCAGAATAAAGGATACGTCAGAATTGTGCAGCCGAGACGATAACTTCTGTGTCCGTTTCTAATATATTACTACTGGTATGTAATAGCACGTTCTAATATCTAAAGAACATGTAATAACATGCTAGGTAACAAATACGTCAAGGTATTATCTCGTTTGGTGAAGGTTTTATGTGCTATTTTGGTGTCAAACAGCGTGAGTGAACGTGATAACTTGTTTACAAGTCACAGAGACTTTGGGTTAAAGTTAGTCTCTGAGTGTATGTAACGTTATCTCATTTTGTCAACTTAATTTCATAAAGGATACATTTATTTGAGATTTCTGGGTTCGTTTTACGTGTCGTTTTTGGTTTTGTGTAAAATTTCACGAGGTGGTAAAATGGCGGTTCCCCCTCGGTCTGCATTAACGCACATCAGTGCAGGCAGTGAGGGTGCAGCAAGAGAGACAATTTTACGGTTGCGCTACTGTTTTGGAGCTAAATGTAATGATGATCAGTTTTCTACATGTGAACTAGTATTCAGAGACATTCAGTTGTATCTGTCTATCTATACATGTTACTATGGTGTGAACGGAAATACTTTTGGTTTTTGACTGGAATAATACAGTGAAGACAAGGTTATTCAGGAAAATGGTACATAGTGCTGCCTACAACCATATCTTGTACAAAATGTTTTTGGGTCATTTATGCGTTTATGTGTATAGGGGATATCTACTATAGATTAAGTAATTTAAGTTGTGTAGTCTAATTTAAAGTGTATACTTTGTCTAATGTGAATTAATTAATGTTTTGTTGTCAATGCTTAGCTACCAGATCTATTGAAATGAGATCAGTGCTTGACTTGGACAGGAGCTCACCGAAGCTGAGTACCGTCACCTCAAATTTCTACTGTTTGAACTCCTGTTCCTCTTAGAATATTAGCTCAACAGTATTGTGGCACTCCTGCGGCTAAATATAAACAATATTTTTAGATAATAAATTAATAAATTAAGTGCCAGAACTGTCAAGACAATAACTTTTGTGTCTTTCTCTTTATTACTACTGGCTGACTCAGATTAAGTCTGAGGCCGGTAACATCAACAGTGAGGACAAACCCAAGCTGCCTCTCTCCTTCCACACATTTTGTGGTTGCACAACTGTGTTGTGTTTTTGAAGTAATACAGTGAATACAAGGTTATTCAGGAAAATGAAACTAACCAACCAAAAATAGCACATCGTGCTGCCTAAAACAAACTGTAACCTTGTACTAAATAGTTTTTGAGTGATTTATGCATTTATCTACTACAGGTTAAGTTTTAGCTCAAATGTATTATGAAGCTCCTGCACCTAAATATAAACAGTACCAGCACACAATGAGTATCGGCAACTATTTCAGCACTGAATTACACAACTAAGTCCAGCACTGAATTAGGTAATTGAACAAGAAAAAATATTATATATTTAATAGAGAGTAAAGTAAGTGCCAGAACTGTCAAGACAATAACTTTTGTGTCCGTTTCTCTTCTACTACTTGCCGACTCTGGTATGAGGCCAGTAACATCAACAGTGAGGACAAACGCAGGCCTCCTCTCTCCTTCCACACTGAGTCCAAACCCACAGTCACTGGGTCCTGATTGTGACAGTAGAGCCCAGTTTTTACAGCAGGATCCAGAGATGGCATCAGTGAAGCTGGAAGACTGCAGTCAAACAATGGAGCTGAATGTCAACATTAAAGATGAAGAAGAGGAGAAGATTGGGGAATCAGTTAATCATGGTAAGAGCAGGTTCTATCGAACTAAGTTTGTTGTTCATTCCAACTTCCCACTGTATATGAAAAGTTGCAGTAGAACTGTTTCAATCAGAAGGTAGATGTTATTTCATGCTACTGAGACTTGCATGGTTTGACACCAGCACCAGAGAGGAGACTAAAGAGGTGAAGTAGACAAACTGCCAGTGTTTTAAAGTTCTATGAAACGAACCTTGAGATACTTTTAGAATAGTTCTATTCCCCTTTTCCATTGCACAGCCTACTTATATGAATACTTACAGGTAGCCTAGTGGTTAGAGCGTTGGGGCCAGTAACCAAAAGTTTGCTGACAAAGTAAAAATCTGTCTTTTTCCCCTGAGCAAGGCACCCACAGTTCCCCGGGCGCCAAAGACGTGGATGTCCATTATGGCAGCCCCCCGCACCTCTCTGATTCAGAGGGGCCTCTCTCACATATATTAATTAGTTCCATGTAGAACAATTACATAAATACAATTGTATTTTCTCTTTTCACCCCCCAACCCAAAGAGAGATGAAAACATAACAACCAAACATAAAGAAATCCAATAATATAAACAAATAAAGTATAATATACAGTTGTAGATAATGCAGATTACGCTTCGACTAGAGCCAATATTCACATAGAATATAGAGAATATACAGATTTACAGTTCCAATGCTTCTACAATATCATCAGTTTGCAAAAACTCATTAAACAGATCCCAAATATTATGAAACTCTGGGGCTTTCTTCTTCACTATATAAGTACATTTTTCAAAAACCAGGCTTGACGTGAATTATTTTAACCAATGACCAAGTGAGGGGGAACTGACATACTTCCAGTGGAGAGCAATTGAACGTCTAGCTTGTAATAGACAGAGGTCAACCATTTTTATTTTCTCTCCTATGTAAAGAGATATTCTCTGGGTAAAGATTTAGGAGGCATAGTTTATGGATTAATGGTATTGGGGTAGAGGTCATCTCAGAGATATAGCGCAGTACTGAGCTCCAAAACATTTGTATCTCAGCACATTCCTCCAGGCAATGATACAAGGTGCCTTGAACATACAGGTCTGGGTTATTAGGGTCAAATTTCAAAATCATTTGCAAATAAATTCATTAAAAATCTTACAATGTGATTTTTTTTCTTCTCATTTTGTCTGTCATAGTTGAAGTGTAACTATGATAAATTACAGGCCTCATCTTTTTAAGTGGGAGAACTTGCACAATTGGTGGCTGACTAAATACTTTTTTGCCCCACTGTACATATACATATGAGATGAGTAATGTAGGGTATGTAAACATTATATTAAGAAGCATTGTTTAAAGTGGCTAGTGATATATTTTACATACATTTCCATCAATTCCCATTATTAAAGTGGCTGGAGTTGAGTCAGTGTGTTGGCAGCAGCCACTCGATGTTAGTGGTGGTTGTTTAACAGTCTGATGGCCTTGAAATAGAAGCTGTTTTTCAGTCTCTCAGTCCCTGCTTTGATGCACCTGAACTGACCTCGCCTTCTGGATGATAGCGGGGTGAACAGGCAGTGGCTCGGGTGGTTGTTGTCCTTGATGATCTTTATGGCCTCCCTGTGACATCGGGTGGTGTAGGTGTCCTGGAGGGCTGGTAGTTTGCCCCAGGTGATGCGTTGTGCAGACCTCACGACCCTCTGGAGAGCCTTATGGTTGTGGGCTGAGCAGTTGCCGTACCAGGCGGTGATACAGCCCGACAGGATGCTCTCGATTGTGCATCTGTCGAAGTTTGTGAGTGCTTTTGGTGACAAGCCGAATTTCTTCAGCTTCCTGAGGTTGAAGAGGCGCTGCTGCGCCTTCTTCACGACGCTGTCTGTGTGGGTGGACCAATTCAGTTTGTCTGTGATGTGTACGCTGAGGATCTTAACTTACTACCCTCTCCACTACTGTCCCATCGATGTGGATAGGAGGGTGCTCCCTCTGCTGTTTCCTGAAGTCCACAATCATCTCCTTTGTTTTGTTGATGTTTAGTGTGAGGTTATTTTCCTGACACCACACTCCGAGGGCCCTCACCTCCTCCCTGTAGGCCGTCTCGTTGTTGTTGGTAATCAAGCCTACCACTGTAGTGTCGTCCGCAAACTTGATGATTGAGTTGGAGGCGTGCATGGCCACGCAGTCGTGGGTGAACAGGGAGTACAGGAGAGGGCTCAGAACGCACCCTTGAGGGGCCCAAGTGTTGAGGATCAGCGGGGTGGAGATGTTGTTACCTACCCTCACCACCTGGGGGCGGCCCATCAGGAAGTCCAGTACCCAGTTGCACAGGGCGGGGTCGAGACCCAGGGTCTCGAGCTTGATGGCGAGTTTGGAGGGTACTATGGTGTTAAATGCTGAGCTGAAGTCGATGAACAGCATTCTCACATAGGTATTCCTCTTGTCCAGATGGGTTAGGGCCTATTTGGACCTATTTGGGCGGTAAGCAAATTGGAGTGGATCTAGGGTGTCAGGTAGGGTGGAGGTGATATGGTCCTTGACTAGTCTCTCAAAGCACTTCATGATGACGGAAGTGAGTGCTACGGGGCGATAGTCGTTTAGCTCAGTTACCTTAGCTTTCTTGGGAACCGGGACAATGGTGACCCTCTTGAAGCATGTGGGAACAGCAGACTGGGATAAGGATGGATTGAATATGTCCGTAAACACACCAGCCAGCTGGTCTGCGCATGCTCTGAGGACGCGGCTGGGGATGCCGTCTGGGCCTGCAGCCTTGCGAGGGTTAACACGTTTAAATGTTTTACTCACATCGGCTGCAGTGAAGGAGTGTCCGCAGGTTTTGGTTGCGGGCCGTGTCAGTGGCACTGTATTGTCCTCAAAGCGGGCAAAAAAGTGATTTAGTCTGTCGGGGAGCAAGACATCCTGGTCCGTGACGGGGCTGGTTTTCTTTTTGTAATCCGTGATTGACTGTAGACCCTGCCACATACCTCTTGTGTCTGAGCCGTTGAATTGTGACTCTACTTTGTCTCTATACTGACGCTTAGCTTGTTTGATTGCCTTGCGGAGGGAATAGCTACACTGATTGTATTCGGTCATGTTTCCGGTCACCTTGCCCTGGTTAAAAGCAGTGGTTTGTGCTTTCAGTTTCACGCGGATGCTGCCATCAATCCATGGTTTCTGGTTTGGGAATGTTTTAACCGTTGCTATGGGAACGACATCGTCAATGCACTTTCTAATATACTCGCTCACCGAATCAGCGTATTCGTCAATGTTGTTGTAGGAAGCAATGCAGAACATATCCCAGTCCACGTGATCGAAGCAGTCTTGAAGCGTGGAATCAGATTGGTCGGACCAGCGTTGAACAGACCTGAGCGCGGCAGCTTCTTGTTTTAGTTTCTGTCTGTAGGCAGGGAGCAACAAAATGGAGCCGTGGTCAGTTTTTCCCGAAAGGAGGGCAGGAGAGGGCCTTGTATGCGTCGCGGAAGTTAGAATAGCAATGATCCAAGGTTTTACCAGCCCTGGTTGCGCAATCGATATGCTGATACAATTTAGGGAGTCTTGTTTTCAGATTAGCCTTGTTAAAATCCCCATCTACAATGAATGCAGCCTCAGGATATGTGGTTTCAAGTTTGCAAAGAGTCAAATAAAGTTTGTTCAGGGACATCGATGTGTCTGCTTGGGGGGGAATATATACGGCTGTGATTATAATCAAAGAGAATTCCCTTGGTAGATAATGCGGTCGGCATTTGATTGTGAGGAATTCTCATTTTATTTTTTTATTTTTTTATTTCACCTTTATTTAACCAGGTAGGCTAGTTGAGAACAAGTTCTCATTTACAACTGCGACCTGGCCAAGATAAAGCATAGCAGTGTGAACAGACAGCAACAGAGTCAATAACACAGTAGGAAAAAAATTGTCTATATACATTGTGTGCAAAAGGCATGAGGAGGTAGGCGAATAATTACAATTTTGCAGATTAACACTGGAGTGAAAAATTATCAGATGGTCATGTGCAGGTAGAGATACTGGTGGGCAAAAGAGCAAAAAAGTAAATAAATAAAAACAGTATGGGGATGAGGTAGGTAAATTGGGTGGGCTATTTACCCATGGACCATGAACAGCTGCAGCGATTAGTCAGGTGAACAGAAGGACTTGAGTTCCTGTATGTTGTTGTGATCACACCACGTCTCGTTAATCATAAGGCATACGCCACCGCCCCTCTTCTTTCCAGAAAGATGTTTGTTTCTGTCGGCGCGATGCGTGAAGACACCAGCTGGCTGCACCGATTCCGTTAGCGTCTCTCGAGTGAGCCATGTTTCCGCGTAGCAAAAAACGCTACAGTCTCTGATGTCTCTCTGGAATGCTACCTTTGCTCGGATTTCATCAACCTTGTTGTCAAGAGACTGGACATTGGCGAGTAATATGCTAGGTAGTGGTGTGCGATGTACCCATCTCCGGAGCCTGACCAGAATACCGCTTCGTTTGCCTCTTTTACGACGTCGTTGTTTTGGGTCGCAGGCTGGGATCCATTCCGCTGTTGTCATATCGATCCCGTTAACTTTTTAGGGTTGTAATCCCGTTAAGGTATTATCACGTTTGGTAAAGGTTTGATGTTTTATTTTTGTGTGGAACCGAGTGATTGTGATCAACTATTTTACAAGTCACATAGCTAGAAGCTTTTGGTTTGTCTGAATAAATGTACATAATTTCCTCAATGTAGTTTTAATAAAGAATACAAGTATTTGAGCTTTCTGAGTTTGTTTAGCATGTTATTCATTTTGTGTCAAATTCACGAGCTGGTAAAATGGAGCTGTCCACTCTGTCTGCTCCAACAGACTTCAGTGCTGGTGCAGAGAGACAATTTCATGGTCACACTCCAGTTTTGAAGCTTAATGTAATGATCATCAGTTTTCTACATGTGTACTAATATTGAGACACCTTCAGTTGTTTCTATCTTTATCTATAAATGTTACTATGGTGTGAACAGAAAATACAATACCTGAAGACCAGGTTAAAACTAAACTTGTACTAAATGTTTTTTTTGCCATTTATGTGAATTGGGGAAATCGACTTTAGTTTAAGTGCACTTACTTTGTGTAGACAAATTTTAAAGTGTGTACTTTGTGATATGAATGTTTTGTTGTCAATGCTTAGCTACCTGATCCATTGAAATGAGATCAGTGCTTGACTTGGACAGGAGCTCACTGGAGCAGAGAACCGGCACCTCAAATGTCTACTGTTTGAGCTCATGTTCCTGTCAAGGCTTTGGGTAACTGGTGAAAAGGAGTCAGACACAGGAGAGTTGAGATGCATGGACAAGGTATTTAATACACGAAAAAACACCAGTATAGAAACAATACAACGGTCCGTGAAATATACCGGTACCACGAATAAACTGGCATTCATACAAAGCCCGGCAACAAAATACCAGCCATCAGATACGTATGCATGTGTGAAACAGAGGGTTAAATACTGAATCTGTAATGGGGGAATTGAAACCAGGTGTGAAAAAAACAAAGACAAAACAAATGGAAAATGAAAAGTGGATCGGCGGTGGCTAGAATACCAGTGACGCCGAGCGCTGCCCGAACAAGGAGAGGGACCGACTTCGGAGGAAGTCGTGACAGGAACCCCCCTTGAGCCGCGCGCCGACACCGGCCTCGGGGACGACCCGGATGGAGACAGGGGAACTCCTGCAGCATCGACAGGTCCAATACGTCCTCCACCGGCACCAGCATCTCTCCTCCGGACCGTACCCCTCCCACTCCACGAGGTACTGAAGGCCCCTCGCTAGACTCCTCGAGTCCAGTATGGCTCTAACTGCATACGCCGGGGCCCCCTCGATGTCCAAAGGGGGCGGAGGAACCTCCCGCACCTCAGACTCCTGGAGTGGACCAGCCACCACCGGCCTGAGGAGAGACGCATGGAACAAGGGGTTAACCTCTTGATTCTAGCCATCCCGGATCCGGGATCGTGAATACAGCCTCAAGCTCATTACCATAACGCAACGTTAACTATTCATGAAAATCGCAAATTAAATGAAATAAATATGCTAGCTCTCAAGCTTAGCCTTTTGTTAACAACACTGTCATCTCAGATTTTCAAAATATGCTTTTCAACCATAGCAAAACAAGCATTTGTGTAAGATTATTGATAGCTAGCGTAGCATTTAGCGTAGCATTCAGCATGCAACATTTTCACAAAAACAAGAAAAGCATTCAAATAAAATAATTTACCTTTGAAGAACTTCAGATGTTTTCAATGAGGACACTCAGTTAGATAGCAAATGTTCAGTTTATCCAAAAATATTATTTGTTTAGGACAAATCGCTCTGTTTTGTTCATCACGTTTAGCTACGAAAAAAACCTGTATCCAGGAGTGTAATTATCCCCGCAGCTCATTAGCATAACAATGTTAACTATTCATGAAAATCGCAAATGAAATTAAGTTAATATGCTAGCTCTCAAGCTTAGCCTTTAGTTAACAACACTGTCATCTCAGATTTTCTAAATATGCTTCTCAACCATAGCAAAACAAGCATTTGTGTAACAGTATTGATAGCTAGCGCAGCTAGCGTAGCATTTAGCGTTAGCATCAGCAGGCAACATTTTCACAAAAACCAGAAAAACATTCAAATAAATCATTTACCTTTTGAAGAACTTCGGATGTTTTCAATGAGGAGACTCTCAGTTAGATAGCAAATGTTCAGTTTTTCCTGAAAGATTATTTGTTTAGGAGAAATCGCTCCGTTTGGTGCGTCACGTTTGGCTACCAAAAAACCCCGAAAATTCAGTCATCAAAACGTCGAACTTTTTTCCAAATTAACTCCATAATATCGACTGAAACACGGTAAACATTGTTTAGAATCAATCCTCAACGTGTTTTTCACATATCTCTTCGATGATATATCGTTCGTGGAAGTGTGCGTTCTCCTCTGAATCTCAATGGAAAATGCCTCCAGTTGAAGATGTTTTTTTATCCATAAATTAAAAGAGCGCCCCCTATGTCCAAGAAGTTAACTGAGCTATCTGGAGTGATCAGAGAGTAGACTATTTTTATTTTACCTTTATTTAACTAGGCAAGTCAGTTAAGAACAAATTCTTATTTTCAATGACGGCCTAGGAACAGTGGGTTAACTGCCTGTTCAGGGGCAGAACTATCACCTCGGATAAATCCACCATAATTGAGAATTTCAAAAAGCATTTTTCTACGGCTGGCCATGCTTTCCACCTGGCTACTCCTACCCCGGACAACAGCACTGCACCCCCAACAGCAACTCGCCCAAGCCTTCCCCATTTCTCCTTCTCCCAAATCCATTCAGCTGATGTTCTGAAAGAGCTGCAAAATCTGGACCCCTACAAATCAGCCGGGCTAGACAATCTGGACCCTTTCTTTCTAAAATTATCTGCCGAAATTGTTGCCACCCCTATTACTAGCCTGTTCAACCTCTCTTTCGTGTCGTCTGAGATTCCCAAAGATTGGAAAGCAGCTGCGGTCATCCCCCTCTTCAAAGGGGGGGACACTCTTGACCCAAACTGCTACAGACCTATATCTATCCTACCGTGCCTTTCTAAGGTCTTCGAAAGCCAAGTCAACAAACAGATTACCGACCATTTCGAATCTCACCATACCTTCTCTGCTATGCAATCCGGTTTCAGAGCTGGTCATGGGTGCACCTCAGCCACGCTCAAGGTCCTAAACGATATCTTAACCGCCATCGATAAGAAACATTACTGTGCAGCCGTATTCATTGATCTGGCCAAGGCTTTCGACTCTGTCAATCACCATATCCTCATCGGCAGACTCGACAGCCTTGGTTTCTCAAATGATTGCCTCGCCTGGTTCACCAACTACTTCTCTGATAGAGTTCAGTGTGTCAAATCGGAGGGTCTGCTGTCCGGACCTCTGGCAGTCTCTATGGGGGTGCCACAGGGTTCAATTCTTGGACCGACTCTCTTCTCTGTATACATCAATGAGGTCGCTCTTGCTGCTGGTGAGTCCCTGATCCACCTCTACGCAGACGACACCATTCTGTATACTTCCGGCCCTTCTTTGGACACTGTGTTAACAACCCTCCATACAACTCTCCTTCCGTGGCCTCCAATTGCTCTTAAATACAAGTAAAACTAAATGCATGCTCTTCAACCGATCGCTACCTGCACCTACCCGCCTGTCCAACATCACTACTCTGGATGGCTCTGACTTAGAATACGTGGACAACTACAAATACTTAGGTGTCTGGTTAGACTGTAAACTCTCCTTCCAGACCCATATCAAACATCTCCAATCCAAAGTTAAATCTAGAATTGGCTTCCTATTTCGCAACAAAGCATCCTTCACTCATGCTGCCAAACATACCCTTGTAAAACTGACCATCCTACCAATCCTCGACTTTGGCGATGTCATTTACAAAATAGCCTCCAATACCCTACTCAACAAATTGGATGCAGTCTATCACAGTGCAATCCGTTTTATCACCAAAGCCCCATATACTACCCACCATTGCGACCTGTACGCTCTCGTTGGCTGGCCCTCGCTTCATACTCGTCGCCAAACCCACTGGCTCCATGTCATCTACAAGACCCTGCTAGGTAAAGTCCCCCCTTATCTCAGCTCGCTGGTCACCATAGCATCTCCCACCTGTAGCACACGCTCCAGCAGGTATCTCTCTCTAGTCACCCCCAAAACCAATTATTTCTTTGGCCGCCTCTCCTTCCAGTTCTCTGCTGCCAATGACTGGAACGAACTACAAAAATCTCTGAAACTGGAAACACTTATCTCCCTCACTAGCTTTAAGCACCAACTGTCAGAGCAGCTCACAGATTACTGCACCTGTACATAGCCCACCTATAATTTAGCCCAAACAACTACCTCTTTCCCAACTGTATTTAATTTAAATTTATTTTGCTCCTTTGCACCCCATTATTTTTTATTTCTACTTTGCACATTCTTCCATTGCAAAACTACCATTCCAGTATTTTACTTGCTATATTGTATTTACTTTGCCATCATGGCCTTTTTTGCCTTTACCTCCCTTCTCACCTCATTTGCTCACATTGTATATAGACTTGTTTATACTGCATTATTGACTGTATGTTTGTTTTTACTCCATGTGTAACTCTGTGTCGTTTTATCTGTCGAACTGCTTTGCTTTATCTTGGCCAGGTCGCAATTGTAAATGAGAACTTGTTCTCAACTTGCCTACCTGGTTAAATAAAGGTAAAAAAAAAAAAATAACTACAGATTTTTACCTTGTCAGCTCGGGGGTTTGAACTTCCGGTTACTAGCCCAATGCTCTAACCACTAGGCTACCCTGCCGCCTCGACTAAAGAAGTGAAGTAGACAAACTGCCAGTGTTTTAAAGTTCTATGAAATGAGTCCGTGTAGTTACTAACCCTTGTGATACTGAGTGGAGGCTGATATGAAATTAGTCTGTGTAGTTACTAACTCTTGTGATAGTGAGTAGAGGATGATATGAAATGAGTCTGTGTAGTTACTAACCCTTGTGATAGTGAGTGGAGGATGACACTCCCCTTTTTAGCTTTCATCTCTTACCCACTTTTAGAATAGTTTTATTCCCCTGTATTGTACAGCCTACTGATATGAATACATATGTCACCCGGTACAGACAGAAGAGGACCGGCCACCCATTTGAGCCTGGTTCCTCTCTGTTTCTTCCAAGGTTCCTGCTTTCTAGGGAGTTTTTCGTGGCCACTGTGCTTCTACATCTGCATTGCTTGCTCTTTGGGGATTTCGGGTTGGTTTCTGTAAAGGACTTTGTTACAACTTATGTAAAAAGAGCTTCATAAAATACATTTGATTGATATGTATATCACACCAATTGACTGGTTGTTCTGATATTGTTCACACAGGAGACCATGTTGAGACATTCTCTACATCCAGAGAGCATCAGCAGGAAGATCACAGAGCAAAGATGTCTCACCACTGCACACATTGTGAGGAGATTTTCCCATTTCTACCAAAGCTAAAAATACACCTAAAAATACACACAGGAGAAAAACTTTACTCCTGCTCTGAATGTGGAAAATGCGTCAAAACATCAGCATCACTAAAACTTCATCAGAGAACACACACAGGAGAGAAGCCTTACTACTGCTCTGAATGTGGTGCGAGTTTCTCTCAACTGGGCCACTTAAAAAGACATGAACATATACACACAGGAGAGAAGCCTTACTCCTGCTCTGACTGGAAATAGGTTCTCTCTAATGGGTACCTTAAAACAACATGAACGTATACACACAGGAGAGAAGCCTTACTCATGTTCTGAATGTGGAAAATGCTTCAAAACATCATCATCACTAAAAAGTCATCAGAGAACACACACAGGAGAGAAGCCTTACTCATGTTCTGAATGTGGAAAATGCTTCAAAACATCAATATCACTAAAAGTTCATCAGAGAACACACACAGGAGAGAAGCCTTACTCCTGCTCTGGCTGTGGAAAGAGTTTCTTTCACCTGGGTACCTTAAAACAACATGAACGTATACACAAATTAGAGAAGCCTTACTCCTTTTCTGACTGTGGGGCAAGTTTCTCTCGTCCGGACACCTTAAAATGACCTGAACATGTACACACAGGAGAGAAGCGTTACTCCTACTCCTGACTGTGGAAAGTGTTTCTCTTGAATGTGCCATTTCAAAAGACACCAAGGGAAACACGAGTGGAGCCTTACCACTGATCTGACTATAGAACATGTTAAAACACCAGCTGAGCTTAAAGGTCATTAGAGAAAAGACAAAGGAGATAAGCCTTACTTCTGCTCTCAATGTTGCAAGAGTTTTTCCCAATTGGACAATATAAAAACACCAACGGCTACACACTTTGAGAAGCCTTATCACTGCACTGACTGTGGGAAGAGATTCTACAGATTGGGCCAATTAAAAAGACACCAATGTACACATAAAGGAGAGAAACCTCATCAGTTTTCTCAGACCAGCTAAGAATAGACACTCCACTTAATTATCATGTCATTAAATAATTGGCAACGTTGAATTGGATCAAATGAAGAAAGTGTAGAACACTATTGTAATCCTATAGTTTCTCACTGTGAGAGAACAATGCAGAGGAAAGGGAGTGTTATAGAATGTTAGCCTCTCTTTACTGATCAGTGTGCACCTTGTCAGTTTTGGTGTGTTTTGTTAGCTTCTACTGTAAAGATATTGAGATTACCTTGAATTTGCTTTTAGGGTTGAATATCCTCTGTGAGGCATCTCACAATGGAGTCTGATGGGTGACTGGGTGGTACTGCTTCCCTCTACAGTTTTCTGTGGGAATGAGCTAGTAGACACAACATACACTGATTTTGCAAAACATTAAGGACACCTGCTCTTTTCATGACATAGACTGACCAGGTGAACCCAGGTGAAAATGATAATCCTTAATGATATACAGTGGGGCAAAAAAGTGTTTAGTCAGCCACCAATTGTGCAAGTTCTCCCACTTAAAAAGATGAGGCCTGCAATGTTCATCATAGTTACACTTCAACTATGACAGACAAAATTAGAAGAAAAACAATCCAGAAAATCACATTGTAGGATATTTTATGAATTTATTTGCAAATTATGGTGGAAAATAAGTATTTGGTCACCTACAAACAAGCAAGATTTCTGGCTCTCACAGACCTGTAACTTCTTCTTTAAGAGGCTCCTCTGTCTTCCACTCGTTACCTGTATTAATGGCACCTGTTTGAACTTGTTATCAGTATAAAAGACACCTGTCCACAACCTCAAACATTCACACTCCAAACTCCACTATGGCCAAGACCAAAGAGCTGTCAAAGGACACCAGAAACAAAATTGTAGACCTGCACCAGAATGGGGAGACTGAATCTGCAATAGGTAAGCAGCTTGGTTTGAAGAAATCAACTGTGGGAGCAATTATTAGGAAATGGAAGACATACAAGACCACTGATAATCTCCCTCGATCTGGGGCTCCATGCAAGATCTCACCCCGTGGGGTAAAAATGATCACAAGAACGGTGAGCAAAAATCCCAGAACCACACGAGGGGACCTAGTGAATGACCTGCAGAGAGCTGGGACCAAAGTAACAAAGCCTACCATCAGCAAGGGCATTGAAGATGAAACGTGGCTGGGTTTTTCAGCATGACAATGATCCCAAACACACCGCCCGGGCAACGAAGGAGTGGCTTCGTAAGAAGCATTTCAAGGTCCCGGAGTGGCCTAGCCAGTCTCCAGATCTCAACCCCATAGAAAATCTTTGGAGGGAGTTGAAAGTCTGTGTTGCCCAGCAACAGCCCCAAAACATCACTGCTCTAGAGGAGATCTGCATGGAGGAATGGGCCAAAATACCAGCAACAGTGTGTGAAAACCTTGTGAAAACGTTTGACCTCTGTCATTGCCAACAAAGGGTACATAACAAACTATTGAGATAAACTTTTGTTATTGACCAAATACTTATTTTCCACCTTAATTACCAAATAAATTCATTAAAAATCCTACAAAGTGATTTTCTGGATTTTTTTTTCTTATTTTGTCTGTCATAGTTTAAGTGTACCTATGATGAAAATTACAGGCCTCTCATCTTTTTAAGTGGGAGAACTTGCACAATTGGTGGCTGACTAAATACGTTTTTTGCCCCACTGTAGTTGTTGTATTTATTTTGGATCCCCATTAGCTTTCAGTAGAAAACAAGATGTTGCAGTGGGCTAAGGAATGAAAACACTGGAGAATTTTAAAAACATTGCCTGGTCTGATGAATCCCTGTTCCTGCTGTTTCACGCTGATGGGAGGAAACCACGAGTACAACATTGCAGGCTGGTGGTGGTGGTATGATGGTGTGTTTTCATGCCACATATTGGGCCCCTTGATAAAAGTGGAGCAACGTTTGTGTAAAAAATCATTGCCAATCAGGTGCATCCCTTCATGGTGGCCAGGAATGATTCCAAGAACATGACAGGGAATTCAGCTTACTGCAGTGGCCTGCTGAGTCACCAGATCTCAATCCAATTGTGCATCTGTGGGAGGACATGGAAGGAGCTATTCAGAGTAGATCCACTCCCAGCCAACTTGACACAATTGTGGGAAGCATTGGAGTCAACATGGGCCAGCATCCCTGTGGAACGTTCTCAACACCTTGGAGAGTCCATACCCCGACTATTGAGGCTGTTCTGAGGACAAAAGGAGGTATAACTCAATATTAGGAAGCCATTCCTAATGTTTTGTGCACTCAGTGTATTTCAGATAAAGATGTTGTGGTGATCAGTTTTCAGCATTAGTTTGGGTGGATTATTTTATATTACTGAACAATTGTTTAATGATAAACCGGCTATGAATCGAATACTTGTGTTTATTAATTTGTCTTTTAATACTAGATTTATTATTTTAGTCATTGATGATGAATGTATTTGAATAACTGTATTGAAGTTAATTGATCTGGCAGGTAGCCTAGCGGTTAAGAGTGTTGGGCCAGTAACTGAAAGGTCGCTGGTTTGAATCCCGAGCCGACTAGGTGAATAATCTGTCATTGTGCCCTTGAGCAAGGCAATTAACTCTTAATGTTTCCTGTAAATCGCTCTGGATAAGAGCATCTGCTAAATGACAAGGATGTTATGAAAAATGTTTGTACATTCATTTAAAAAAATACCTTTATTTAACTAGTCACGTCAACTAGAACAAATTCTTATTTTCAATGACGACCTAGGAACAGTGGTTTAACTGCTTTGTTCAGGGGGAGAACAACAGATTTTTACCCTTGTCAGCTCGGGGATTTCATCTTACAACCTTTCGGTTACTAGTCCAACGCTCTAACCACTAGGCTACCTGCCTCCTCTACACTCTAACCACTAGGCTACCTGCCTCCTTTACACTCTAACCACTAGGCTACCTGCCTCCTTTACACTCTAACCACTAGGCTACCTGCCTCCTCTACACTCTAGCCCCTTACACTCTAACCACTAGGCTACCTGCCTCCTTTACACTCTACCCACTAGGCTACCTGCCTCCTTACACTCTAACCACTAGGCTACCTGCCTCTCTACACTCTAACCACTAGGCTACCTGCCTCCTCTACACTCTAACCACTAGGCTACCTGCCTCCTCTACACTCTAACCACTAGGCTACCTGCCTCCTTTACACTCTAACCACTAGGCTACCTGCCTCCTTTACACTCGAACCACTAGGCTACCTGCCTCCTCTACACTCTAACCACTAGGCTACCTGCCTCCTCTACACTCTAACCACTAGGCTACCTGCCTCCTTTACACTCTAACCACATATGCTACCTGCCTCCTTACACTCTAACCACTAGGCTACCTGCCTCCTCTACACTCTAACCACTAGGCTACCTGCCTCCTTTACACTCTAACCACTAGGCTACCTGCCTCCTTTACAACTCTAACCACTAGGCTACCTGCCTCCTCTACACTCTAACCACTAGGCTACCTGCATCCTCTACACTCTAACCACTAGGGCTACCTGCCTCCTCTACACTCTAACCACTAGGCTACCCTGCCTCCTTTACACTCTAACCACTAGGCTACCTGCCTCCTCTACACTCTAACCACTAGGCTACGCTGGCCTCCTTTCACACTCAACCACTAGGCTACTGCCTCCTTTAACACTCTAACCACTGAGGCTACCTGGCCTCCTCTACACTCTAACACCACTAGGCTACCTGCCTCCTCTACACTCTAACCACTAGGCTACCTGCCTCCTTTACACTCTAACCACTAGGCTACCCTGCCCCCTCTACACTCTAACCACTAGGCTACCTGCCTCCTCTACAACTCTAACCACTAGGCTACCCTGCCCCCTCTACACTCTAACCACTAGGCTACCTGCCTCCTTTACACTCTAACCACTATGGCTACCCTGGCCCCCGATGGGCAACCACTTTTTTTTATCTTGTGTATAATTAAATTATAATGAAATGTTTGAAGTCAAATACTGTATATACAATACACAACATTACCACTTTGTTTACCCTGGCCAGAGGGACAGGACCATAGTAAACTAGACTATGTAGCTGCTGCTGTTAGTAGCCTACAGTTTCCATGTAATACAGCATGTCAGATCACTAATGATTAGGTGTATAGACTGCTACATTTATGCAAGAGGTTTTGCTTGTGTCTGTCGGGAGAGATGTGTTGTCATGCTTGCTAAATAACTAATGGTGGGAAGTGGAGAGGCGTCTTGAGCTTTGTGCCCGGCCCGTCCGACATGGTCAAGAGACGCAGAGAAACCTGCAGCAGCACCCTGATGTGAAGAACAGCCCTTACAAAATGTAGGATTGTAGTACAATTAAAAAAAATATAGCATGGTATTTTCGTGGAATGGTAGTGACCAAATGTATGTTTTCCATTGTACTGGGCCTAGAAACATAGAAGAAAACTGACAGATGTGTCATAATAGCCTGGAAGTAAAGCTGCACTGGGAGACACATTTGAAATGGAATACATTGAATACATTCAGCAGGGTGAAACAATCACAGTAAAACATTGATTTAAATGTATTGTTTGGAAGGGCTGTGGTCACCAGTCATGTAATACATTAAATATATCATCAGACGGTATTGGGGAACTATTTCATAGGGTTTTCATGGGTACATGTATTCACCCATTTCAATCTTATACCAACCAACCCTATGCTTGGTGTGACTGTTATGGCCAGAACAGACCATCTGATATGCCCTAAATATTGTAATATGCAACCTGGAATTAAAATGTAAGAGGACCAGTGCTTCTACAGTGAATCACATCTGTGCTGTTTGAGAGAGATGTAACAAATTAAACACGTATCAACGTCTGATTATATTCCTACAACGACAGGGGTGTGCACGTTCCTGGAGGTACTGCAATACCAGGTCGAAGCGTGGAGTGGACGGAGCAAGCCCCTATTCCATCTCCCTGTTCCAAAAAATCTATTTAATATATGGTCCCCCAGATAGGGGACCGTGTCAGATATTAAACTGATAAGAACAGATTTAAAATATATCATTTTTATTTTCATTTCTCTATGGATGTCCCCCCCCCCCCCCCTAAAGGAAATTAAACAGTACCCGTATGAATGTTTTTCATACACAAGGGAAGGGAATGGGAAGCCCAAGGGCAAGGTGAAGTATTTGGTATTTATTCACATATTAGTCAGTTTATCTACTGTTATTATTTATCCAGTGGATGTAAATGCTGGTGTTATATGTAGAGGAGAACGCAATCATTTGGAAAGGTGGAATTATTGAATATTATGTTAATACTAATAACAATTTACCACTATCAAAAGGAACAATGTATTTTTACCTCTAGATTTGATATTTTATTTTGAATTCGTTTTTTTTCTAGCCATTTACCAAAACATGTGTTGATAATTTATTTGAAATAATGATTGTGATTGTGCATTTAATATATAGATTTTTTAATCTTTATTTAACCAGGCAAGTCAGTTAAGAACAAATTCTTATTTTCAATGACGGTCTAGGAACAGTGGGTTAACTGCCTGTTCAGGGGCAGAACGACAGATTTGTACCTTGTCAGCTCTAACCACTAGGCTACCCTGCCTATATATATTCAATGTTATCTTATAAGGAAGGGTTGAATTTGGACTTTCAGTAGTCATTAGAAGTTCGAAACAGGAATGTTTATTTAGGGTTTGAACTAACGGGTTGCCTCCCACAATGTAGACAATGGCTGTTGCGATTGAACCACATGATTAAAGATGCTGTCTTTGTCTCAGCTTAGACTTCCCTTAGAGTGTACGTCAGAGGTTCAAACTGTGGAACCCAGTTCCTACATTTTAAAATATATATTTTTTGAATCAATCAAACCTATGCTACATTTGTATCTCTGAGGCCATCAGGATGACGAATCAGAGCAACATTACTGAATGTAAGTACATTATTTACCTTCAGAGGGGAATGTATTAAACCAGTTGCCGAGATAAGTGTTTTGTTGTTGTGCACTCTACTCATCAATAGCATGGTATTGTTTCTCTGTAATGGCTACTGTAAATTGGACACTGTAGTTAGCATTAACAAGAATGAACAAGAATATAAATAAAGACATGTCTGTCCCGGAAAGTTGGCTGCTGTATACAGAGTCATTCTAGTCACATATAGAGCATGTTAACAACAATCATCCCGGTTTAGGGACAGCAATCATCCCGGTTTAGGACAGCAATCATCCCGATTTAGGGAGCAGATCATCCCGGTTTAGGACAGCAATCATCCGGTTAGGGACAGCCAATCATCCCGGTTTAGGGACAGCAATCATCCCGGTTTAGGACAGCAATCATCCCGGTTTAAGGGCACACATCCCGTAGAGGTTTTAACTGTATGTACTTAATATTTGAATGAAATAAATGGTTTTAAAAATGGTATCTCACCCCTTAATGAATGGGAAGCTCTCGTTTTTCTCCCCACCCCGGTCTGTAGCGAAGAAAAAAGACTTACGGAAACCAAGGTTTCACTATCATGCAAACGGTATGTACAGATATCTGCCTATCCCCCATCAAAAAGTGTGTCGGTTTCTCTTAAAATGGGGACTTTCGATTCATTAACACATATGCCTTTCAAATCCTAATTTATCTCACCCTCCAGAGGATGTGAAGGCTAAAAAGTCAACCAGCCCCCAGAAAGAATACACCATGTCTAGACCGACCCCCAGGGATAAACATTGATATTTCTAATCAGCGCATATACTAACGGTGCCCCCACCCCGGTCTATACATTTACATCGGACACCCCCCAAGGTGCTAACCCTGAGGATGTAGCAAATCAAAAGGGCCACGTCTTACTGTCTCGACACCCCTCCTGTTGTTTGAAATCACTACCTTTGTAATCTAAACAAAATATACAGGGTGTTGCATACAGGATATCGCCCGAAAAAACGTACCACCCTAAAATGCCCTGTAAATGCATTCCGTAGTATTCTCCTTTTGAGCCAAGACCGAGGAGCG
>NW_022262966.1:70000-101873 GCF_002021735.2 Oncorhynchus kisutch | reverse complement strand
TTTATACATGGAGTTATATATGGAGTTTATACATGGAGTTTATATATGGAGTTTATATATGGAGTTTTATATATTATATATGGAGTTTATATATGGAGTTTATATATGGAGTTTATATATGGAGTTTATACATGGAGTTTATATATTATATATGGAGTTTATACAGGGAGTTTATATATGGAGTTTATATATGGAGTTTATATATTATACATGGAGTTTATATATGGAGTTTATACATGGAGTTTATACATGGAGTTTATATATGGAGTTTATACATGGAGTTTATATATGGAGTTTATATATGGAGTTTATATATTATATATGGAGTTTATTTATGGAGTTTATATATGGAGTTTATATATGGAGTTTATATATGGAGTTTATACATGGAGTTTATATATTATATATGGAGTTTATACATGGAGTTTATATATGGAGTTTATATATGGAGTTTATACAGGAGTTTATATATGGAGTTTATATATGGAGTTTATATTATATATATATGGAGTTTATATATGGAGTTTTATACATGGAGTTTATAGTTATATATATATGGAGTTTATATGGAGTTTATATATGGAGTTTATATATGGAGTTTATACATGGGTTTATATATTATATATGGAGTTTATACATGGAGTTTATATATGGAGTTTATACATGGAGTTTATATATGGAGTTTATACATGGAGTTTATACATGGAGTTTATACATGGAGTTTATATATGGAGTTTATATATGGAGTTTATACATGGAGTTTATATATGGAGTTTATACATGGAGTTTATATATGGAGTTTATACATGGAGTTTATATATGGAGTTTATACATGGAGTTTATATATGGAGTTTATATATTATATATGGAGTTTATATATGGAGTTTATATATGGAGTTTATACATGGAGTTTATATATGGAGTTTATATATTATACATGGAGTTTATATATGGAGTTTATATATGGAGTTTATATATGGAGTTTATATATGGAGTTTATACATGGAGTTTATATATGGAGTTTAAATATTATATATGGAGTTTATACATGGAGTTTATATATTATATATGGAGTTTATACATGGAGTTTATATATGGAGTTTATATATGGAGTTTATACATGGATTTTATATATGGAGTTTATATATGGAGTTTATATATTATATATGGAGTTTATATATGGAGTTTATATATGGAGTTTATATATTATATATGGAGTTTATATATGGAGTTTATATATGGAGTTTATATATGGAGTTTATACATGGAGTTTATATATGGAGTTTATATATTATATATGGAGTTTATATATGGAGTTTATATATGGAGTTTATATATTATATATGGAGTTTATATATGGAGTTTATACATGGAGTTTATATATTATACATGGAGTTTATACATGGAGTTTATATATGGAGTTTATATATGGAGTTTATATATGGAGTTTATATATGGAGTTTATACATGGAGTTTATATATGGAGTTTATACATGGAGTTTATACATGGAGTTTATATATGGAGTTTATACATGGAGTTTATATATGGAGTTTATATATGGAGTTTATATATTATATATGGAGTTTATATATGGAGTTTATATATGGAGTTTATATATGGAGTTTATATATGGAGTTTATACATGGAGTTTATATATTATATATGGAGTTTATACAGGGAGTTTATATATGGAGTTTATATATGGAGTTTATATATGGAGTTTATATATTATATATGGAGTTTATATATGGAGTTTATATATTATATATGGAGTTTATATATTATATATGGAGTTTATACATGGAGTTTATATATGGAGTTTATACATGGAGTTTATATATTATACATGGAGTTTATATATTATATATGGAGTTTATATATGGAGTTTATACATGGAGTTTATACATGGAGTTTATACATGGAGTTTATATGGAGTTTATACATGGAGTTTATATATGGAGTTTATACATGGAGTTTATATATGGAGTTTATACATGGAGTTATAATATTTATATGGAGTTTATATATTATATATGGAGTTTATATATGGAGTTTATACATGGAGTTTATACATGGAGTTATATATGGAGTTTATATATGGAGTTTATACATGGAGTTTATATATTATATATGGAGTTTATACATGGAGTTTATATATGGAGTTTATACATGGAGTTTATATATTATACATGGAGTTTATATATTATATATGGAGTTTATATATGGAGTTTATACATGGAGTTTATACATGGAGTTTATACATGGAGTTTATACATGGAGTTTATACATGGAGTTTATATATGGAGTTTATACATGGAGTTTATATATGGAGTTTATACATGGAGTTTATATATGGAGTTTATACATGGAGTTTATATATTATACATGGAGTTTATATATTATATATGGAGTTTATATATGGAGTTTATACATGGAGTTTATACATGGAGTTTATACATGGAGTTTATACATGGAGTTTATACATGGAGTTTATATATGGAGTTTATACATGGAGTTTATACATGGAGTTTATATATGGAGTTTATATATATTATATGGAGTTTATATATGGAGTTTATATGGAGTTTATACATGGAGTTTATATATTATATATGGAGTTTATACAGGGAGTTTATATATGGAGTTTATATATGGAGTTTATATATTATATATGGAGTTTATATATGGAGTTTATATATGGAGTTTATATATGGAGTTTATACATGGAGTTTATATATTATATATGGAGTTTATACATGGAGTTTATATATGGAGTTTATACATGGAGTTTATATATGGAGTTTATACATGGAGTTTATATATGGAGTTTATACATGGAGTTTATATATGGAGTTTATATATTATATATGGAGTTTATACATGGAGTTTATATATGGAGTTTATATATGGAGTTTATACATGGAGTTTATATATGGAGTTTATATATTATATATGGAGTTTATATATGGAGTTTATATATGGAGTTTATATATGGAGTTTATATATGGAGTTTATACATGGAGTTTATATATGGAGTTTATATATTATATATGGAGTTTATACATGGAGTTTATATATTATATATGGAGTTTATACATGGAGTTTATATATGGAGTTTATATATGGAGTTTATACATGGATTTTATATATGGAGTTTATATATGGAGTTTATATATGGAGTTTATACATGGAGTTTATATATTATATATGGAGTTTATATATGGAGTTTATATATGGAGTTTATATATTATATATGGAGTTTATATATGGAGTTTATACATGGAGTTTATATATTATACATGGAGTTTATACATGGAGTTTATATATGGAGTTTATATATGGAGTTTATATATGGAGTTTATATATGGAGTTTATACATGGAGTTTATATATGGAGTTTATATATGGAGTTTATACATGGAGTTTATATATGGAGTTTATATATGGAGTTTATATATGGAGTTTATACATGGAGTTTATACATGGAGTTTATACATGGAGTTTATATATTATATATGGAGTTTATATATGGAGTTTATATATGGAGTTTATACATGGAGTTTATATATGGAGTTTATATATTATATATGGAGTTTATATATGGAGTTTATATATGGAGTTTATATATGGAGTTTATACATGGAGTTTATATATTATACATGGAGTTTATACATGGAGTTTATATATGGAGTTTATATATGGAGTTTATATATGGAGTTTATATATGGAGTTTATACAGGGAGTTTATATATGGAGTTTATATATGGAGTTTATACATGGAGTTTATATATGGAGTTTATATATGGAGTTTATATATGGAGTTTATACATGGAGTTTATACATGGAGTTTATACATGGAGTTTATATATTATATATGGAGTTTATATATGGAGTTTATATATGGAGTTTATATATTATATATGGAGTTTATATATGGAGTTTATACATGGAGTTTATATATGGAGTTTATATATGGAGTTTATATATTATACATGGAGTTTATATATGGAGTTTATACATGGAGTTTATATATGGAGTTTATATATGGAGTTTATACATGGAGTTTATATATGGAGTTTATATATGGAGTTTATATATGGAGTTTATACATGGAGTTTATATATTATACATGGAGTTTATATATGGAGTTTATATATGGAGTTTATATATGGAGTTTATATATGGAGTTTATATATGGAGTTTATATATGGAGTTTATATATGGAGTTTATATATGGAGTTTATATATGGAGTTTATATATGGAGTTTATATATGGAGTTTATACATGGAGTTTATATATTATATATGGAGTTTATACATGGAGTTTATACATGGAGTTTATATATGGAGTTTATACATGGAGTTTATACATGGAGTTTATATATGGAGTTTATATATGGAGTTTATATATTATATATGGAGTTTATATATGGAGTTTATACATGGAGTTTATATATGGAGTTTATATATTATATATGGAGTTTATACATGGAGTTTATACATGGAGTTTATATATGGAGTTTATATATGGAGTTTATATATTATATATGGAGTTTATATATGGAGTTTATACATGGAGTTTATATATGGAGTTTATATATGGAGTTTATATATATACATGGAGTTTATATATGGAGTTTATACATGGAGTTTATATATGGAGTTTATATATGGAGTTTATACATGGAGTTTATATATGGAGTTTATACATGGAGTTTATACATGGAGTTTATACATGGAGTTTATATATGGAGTTTATATATGGAGTTTATATATGGAGTTTATATATGGAGTTTATACATGGAGTTTATATATGGAGTTTATATATGGAGTTTATATATGGAGTTTATACATGGAGTTTATATATGGGGTTTATATATGGAGTTTATATATGGAGTTTATACATGGAGTTTATATATTATATATGGAGTTTATACATGGAGTTTATATATGGAGTTTATATATGGAGTTTATATATTATATATGGAGTTTATACATGGAGTTTATACATGGAGTTTATACATGGAGTTTATACATGGAGTTTATACATGGAGTTTATATATGGAGTTTATACATGGAGTTTATACATGGAGTTTATACATGGAGTTTATACATGGAGTTTATACATGGAGTTTATACATGGAGTTTATACATGGAGTTTATACATGGAGTTTATATATGGAGTTTATACATGGAGTTTATACATGGAGTTTATATATGGAGTTTATATATGGAGTTTATACATGGAGTTTATATATTATACATGGAGTTTATATATGGAGTTTATATATGGAGTTTATATATTATATATGGAGTTTATACATGGAGTTTATACATGGAGTTTATACATGGAGTTTATACATGGAGTTTATATATTATATATGGAGTTTATACATGGAGTTTATATATGGAGTTTATATATGGAGTTTATACATGGAGTTTATACATGGAGTTTATATATGGAGTTTATATATTATATATGGAGTTTATATATGGAGTTTATACATGGAGTTTATACATGGAGTTTATACATGGAGTTTATACATGGAGTTTATACATGGAGTTTATATATGGAGTTTATACATGGAGTTTATATATGGAGTTTATACATGGAGTTTATATATTATACATGGAGTTTATATATTATATATGGAGTTTATATATGGAGTTTATACATGGAGTTTATACATGGAGTTTATATATGGAGTTTATATATGGAGTTTATACATGGAGTTTATATATTATATATGGAGTTTATACATGGAGTTTATATATGGAGTTTATACATGGAGTTTATATATTATACATGGAGTTTATATATTATATATGGAGTTTATATATGGAGTTTATACATGGAGTTTATACATGGAGTTTATACATGGAGTTTATACATGGAGTTTATACATGGAGTTTATATATGGAGTTTATACATGGAGTTTATATATGGAGTTTATACATGGAGTTTATATATTATACATGGAGTTTATATATTATATATGGAGTTTATATATGGAGTTTATACATGGAGTTTATACATGGAGTTTATACATGGAGTTTATACATGGAGTTTATACATGGAGTTTATATATGGAGTTTATACATGGAGTTTATACATGGAGTTTATATATGGAGTTTATATATTATATATGGAGTTTATATATGGAGTTTATATATGGAGTTTATACATGGAGTTTATATATTATATATGGAGTTTATACAGGGAGTTTATATATGGAGTTTATATATGGAGTTTATATATTATATATGGAGTTTATATATGGAGTTTATATATGGAGTTTATACATGGAGTTTATATATTATATATGGAGTTTATACATGGAGTTTATATATGGAGTTTATACATGGAGTTTATATATGGAGTTTATACATGGAGTTTATATATGGAGTTTATACATGGAGTTTATATATGGAGTTTATATATTATATATGGAGTTTATACATGGAGTTTATATATGGAGTTTATATATGGAGTTTATACATGGAGTTTATATATGGAGTTTATATATTATATATGGAGTTTATATATGGAGTTTATATATGGAGTTTATATATGGAGTTTATATATGGAGTTTATACATGGAGTTTATATATGGAGTTTATATATTATATATGGAGTTTATACATGGAGTTTATATATTATATATGGAGTTTATACATGGAGTTTATATATGGAGTTTATATATGGAGTTTATACATGGATTTTATATGGAGTTTATATATGGAGTTTATATATGGAGTTTATACATGGAGTTTATATATTATATATGGAGTTTATATATGGAGTTTATATATGGAGTTTATATATTATATATGGAGTTTATATATGGAGTTTATACATGGAGTTTATATATTATACATGGAGTTTATACATGGAGTTTATATATGGAGTTTATATATGGAGTTTATATATGGAGTTTATATATGGAGTTTATACAGGAGTTTATATATGGAGTTTATATATGGAGTTTATACATGGAGTTTATATATGGAGTTTATATATGGAGTTTATATATGGAGTTTATACATGGAGTTTATACATGGAGTTTATACATGGAGTTTATATATTATATATGGAGTTTATATATGGAGTTTATATATGGAGTTTATACATGGAGTTTATATATGGAGTTTATATATTATATATGGAGTTTATATATGGAGTTTATATATGGAGTTTATATATGGAGTTTATACATGGAGTTTATATATTATACATGGAGTTTATACATGGAGTTTATATATGGAGTTTATATATGGAGTTTATATATGGAGTTTATATATGGAGTTTATACAGGGAGTTTATATATGGAGTTTATATATGGAGTTTATACATGGAGTTTATATATGGAGTTTATATATGGAGTTTATATATGGAGTTTATACATGGAGTTTATACATGGAGTTTATACATGGAGTTTATATATTATATATGGAGTTTATATATGGAGTTTATATACGGAGTTTATATATTATATATGGAGTTTATATATGGAGTTTATACATGGAGTTTATATATGGAGTTTATATATGGAGTTTATATATTATACATGGAGTTTATATATGGAGTTTATACATGGAGTTTATATATGGAGTTTATATATGGAGTTTATACATGGAGTTTATATATGGAGTTTATATATGGAGTTTATATATGGAGTTTATACATGGAGTTTATATATTATACATGGAGTTTATATATGGAGTTTATATATGGAGTTTATATATGGAGTTTATATATGGAGTTTATATATGGAGTTTATATATGGAGTTTATATATGGAGTTTATATATGGAGTTTATATATGGAGTTTATATATGGAGTTTATACATGGAGTTTATATATTATATATGGAGTTTATACATGGAGTTTATACATGGAGTTTATATATGGAGTTTATACATGGAGTTTATACATGGAGTTTATATATGGAGTTTATATACGGAGTTTATATATTATATATGGAGTTTATATATGGAGTTTATACATGGAGTTTATATATGGAGTTTATATATTATATATGGAGTTTATACATGGAGTTTATACATGGAGTTTATATATGGAGTTTATATACGGAGTTTATATATTATATATGGAGTTTATATATGGAGTTTATACATGGAGTTTATATATGGAGTTTATATATGGAGTTTATATATTATACATGGAGTTTATATATGGAGTTTATACATGGAGTTTATATATGGAGTTTATATATGGAGTTTATACATGGAGTTTATATATGGAGTTTATACATGGAGTTTATACATGGAGTTTATACATGGAGTTTATATATGGAGTTTATATATGGAGTTTATATATGGAGTTTATATATGGAGTTTATACATGGAGTTTATATATGGAGTTTATATATGGAGTTTATATATGGAGTTTATACATGGAGTTTATATATGGGGTTTATATATGGAGTTTATATATGGAGTTTATACATGGAGTTTATATATTATATATGGAGTTTATACATGGAGTTTATATATGGAGTTTATATATGGAGGTTATATATTATATATGGAGTTTATACATGGAGTTTATACATGGAGTTTATACATGGAGTTTATACATGGAGTTTATATATGGAGTTTATACATGGAGTTTATACATGGAGTTTATACATGGAGTTTATACATGGAGTTTATACATGGAGTTTATACATGGAGTTTATACATGGAGTTTATACATGGAGTTTATATATGGAGTTTATACATGGAGTTTATACATGGAGTTTATATATGGAGTTTATATATGGAGTTTATACATGGAGTTTATATATTATACATGGAGTTTATATATGGAGTTTATATATGGAGTTTATATATTATATATGGAGTTTATACATGGAGTTTATACATGGAGTTTATACATGGAGTTTATACATGGAGTTTATATATTATATATGGAGTTTATACATGGAGTTTATATATGGAGTTTATATATGGAGTTTATATATGGAGTTTATACATGGAGTTTATATATGGAGTTTATACATGGAGTTTATACATGGAGTTTATACATGGAGTTTATATATTATACATGGAGTTTATACATGGAGTTTATATATGGAGTTTATATATGGAGTTTATACATGGAGTTTATACATGGAGTTTATACATGGAGTTTATACATGGAGTTTATACATGGAGTTTATACATGGAGTTTATACATGGAGTTTATATATGGAGTTTATACATGGAGTTTATACATGGAGTTTATACATGGAGTTTATACATGGAGTTTATACATGGAGTTTATATATGGAGTTTATATATGGAGTTTATATATGGAGTTTATATATTATATATGGAGTTTATACATGGAGTTTATACATGGAGTTTATATATGGAGTTTATACATGGAGTTTATATATGGAGTTTATATATTATATATGGAGTTTATACATGGAGTTTATATATGGAGTTTATATATGGAGTTTATACATGGAGTTTATGTATGGAGTTTATATATGGAGTTTATACATGGAGTTTATATATGGAGTTTATACATGGAGTTTATACATGGAGTTTATACATGGAGTTTATATATGGAGTTTATATATTATATATGGAGTTTATACATGGAGTTTATATATTATATATGGAGTTTATACATGGAGTTTATATATTATATATGGAGTTTATACATGGAGTTTATATATGGAGTTTATATATGGAGTTTATACATGGATTTTATATATGGAGTTTATATATGGAGTTTATATATGGAGTTTATACATGGAGTTTATATATTATATATGGAGTTTATATATGGAGTTTATATATGGAGTTTATATATTATATATGGAGTTTATATATGGAGTTTATACATGGAGTTTATATATTATACATGGAGTTTATACATGGAGTTTATATATGGAGTTTATATATGGAGTTTATATATGGAGTTTATATATGGAGTTTATACAGGGAGTTTATATATGGAGTTTATATATGGAGTTTATACATGGAGTTTATATATGGAGTTTATATATGGAGTTTATATATGGAGTTTATACATGGAGTTTATACATGGAGTTTATACATGGAGTTTATATATTATATATGGAGTTTATATATGGAGTTTATATATGGAGTTTATACATGGAGTTTATATATGGAGTTTATATATTATATATGGAGTTTATATATGGAGTTTATATATGGAGTTTATAGATTATATATGGAGTTTATATATGGAGTTTATACATGGAGTTTATATATTATACATGGAGTTTATACATGGAGTTTATATATGGAGTTTATATATGGAGTTTATATATGGAGTTTATATATGGAGTTTATACAGGGAGTTTATATATGGAGTTTATATATGGAGTTTATACATGGAGTTTATATATGGAGTTTATATATGGAGTTTATATATGGAGTTTATACATGGAGTTTATACATGGAGTTTATACATGGAGTTTATATATTATATATGGAGTTTATATATGGAGTTTATATACGGAGTTTATATATTATATATGGAGTTTATATATGGAGTTTATACATGGAGTTTATATATGGAGTTTATATATGGAGTTTATATATTATACATGGAGTTTATATATGGAGTTTATACATGGAGTTTATATATGGAGTTTATATATGGAGTTTATACATGGAGTTTATATATGGAGTTTATATATGGAGTTTATATATGGAGTTTATACATGGAGTTTATATATTATACATGGAGTTTATATATGGAGTTTATATATGGAGTTTATATATGGAGTTTATATATGGAGTTTATATATGGAGTTTATACATGGAGTTTATATATGGAGTTTATATATGGAGTTTATATATGGAGTTTATATATGGAGTTTATATATGGAGTTTATATATGGAGTTTATACATGGAGTTTATATATTATATATGGAGTTTATACATGGAGTTTATACATGGAGTTTATATATGGAGTTTATACATGGAGTTTATACATGGAGTTTATATATGGAGTTTATATACGGAGTTTATATATTATATATGGAGTTTATATATGGAGTTTATACATGGAGTTTATATATGGAGTTTATATATTATATATGGAGTTTATACATGGAGTTTATACATGGAGTTTATATATGGAGTTTATATACGGAGTTTATATATTATATATGGAGTTTATATATGGAGTTTATACATGGAGTTTATATATGGAGTTTATATATGGAGTTTATATATTATACATGGAGTTTATATATGGAGTTTATACATGGAGTTTATATATGGAGTTTATATATGGAGTTTATACATGGAGTTTATATATGGAGTTTATACATGGAGTTTATACATGGAGTTTATACATGGAGTTTATATATGGAGTTTATATATGGAGTTTATATATGGAGTTTATATATGGAGTTTATACATGGAGTTTATATATGGAGTTTATATATGGAGTTTATATATGGAGTTTATACATGGAGTTTATATATGGGGTTTATATATGGAGTTTATATATGGAGTTTATACATGGAGTTTATATATTATATATGGAGTTTATACATGGAGTTTATATATGGAGTTTATATATGGAGGTTATATATTATATATGGAGTTTATACATGGAGTTTATACATGGAGTTTATACATGGAGTTTATACATGGAGTTTATACATGGAGTTTATATATGGAGTTTATACATGGAGTTTATACATGGAGTTTATACATGGAGTTTATACATGGAGTTTATACATGGAGTTTATACATGGAGTTTATACATGGAGTTTATACATGGAGTTTATACATGGAGTTTATATATGGAGTTTATATATGGAGTTTATACATGGAGTTTATATATTATACATGGAGTTTATATATGGAGTTTATATATGGAGTTTATATATTATATATGGAGTTTATACATGGAGTTTATACATGGAGTTTATACATGGAGTTTATACATGGAGTTTATATATTATATATGGAGTTTATACATGGAGTTTATATATGGAGTTTATATATGGAGTTTATATATGGAGTTTATACATGGAGTTTATATATGGAGTTTATACATGGAGTTTATACATGGAGTTTATACATGGAGTTTATATATTATACATGGAGTTTATACATGGAGTTTATATATGGAGTTTATATATGGAGTTTATACATGGAGTTTATACATGGAGTTTATACATGGAGTTTATACATGGAGTTTATACATGGAGTTTATACATGGAGTTTATACATGGAGTTTATATATGGAGTTTATACATGGAGTTTATACATGGAGTTTATACATGGAGTTTATACATGGAGTTTATACATGGAGTTTATACATGGAGTTTATATATGGAGTTTATATATGGAGTTTATATATGGAGTTTATATATTATATATGGAGTTTATACATGGAGTTTATACATGGAGTTTATATATGGAGTTTATACATGGAGTTTATATATGGAGTTTATATATTATATATGGAGTTTATACATGGAGTTTATATATGGAGTTTATATATGGAGTTTATACATGGAGTTTATGTATGGAGTTTATATATGGAGTTTATACATGGAGTTTATATATGGAGTTTATACATGGAGTTTATACATGGAGTTTATACATGGAGTTTATATATGGAGTTTATATATTATATATGGAGTTTATACATGGAGTTTATATATTATATATGGAGTTTATACATGGAGTTTATATATGGAGTTTATATATGGAGTTTATACATGGAGTTTATGTATGGAGTTTATATATGGAGTTTATACATGGAGTTTATATATGGAGTTTATACATGGAGTTTATACATGGAGTTTATACATGGAGTTTATGTATGGAGTTTATATATGGAGTTTATACATGGAGTTTATATATGGAGTTTATATATTATATATGGAGTTTATACATGGAGTTTATATATGGAGTTTATACATGGAGTTTATACATGGAGTTTATATATGGAGTTTATACATGGAGTTTATACATGGAGTTTATATATGGAGTTTATACATGGAGTTTATACATGGAGTTTATACATGGAGTTTATATATGGAGTTTATACATGGAGTTTATATATGGAGTTTATATATGGAGTTTATACATGGAGTTTATACATGGAGTTTATACATGGAGTTTATACATGGAGTTTATATATGGAGTTTATATATGGAGTTTATATATTATATATGGAGTTTATACATGGAGTTTATATATGGAGTTTATACATGGAGTTTATACATGGAGTTTATATATGGAGTTTATATATGGAGTTTATATATTATATATGGAGTTTATATATGGAGTTTATACATGGAGTTTATATATGGAGTTTATATATGGAGTTTATATATTATACATGGAGTTTATATATGGAGTTTATACATGGAGTTTATATATGGAGTTTATATATGGAGTTTATACATGGAGTTTATATATGGAGTTTATACATGGAGTTTATATATGGAGTTTATATATGGAGTTTATATATGGAGTTTATATATGGAGTTTATACATGGAGTTTATATATGGAGTTTATATACGGAGTTTATATATTATATATGGAGTTTATATATGGAGTTTATACATGGAGTTTATACATGGAGTTTATATATGGAGTTTATATATTATATATGGAGTTTATATATGGAGTTTATACATGGAGTTTATATATGGAGTTTATATATGGAGTTTATATATGGAGTTTATACATGGAGTTTATATATGGGGTTTATATATGGAGTTTATATATGGAGTTTATACATGGAGTTTATATATTATATATGGAGTTTATACATGGAGTTTATATATGGAGTTTATATATGGAGGTTATATATTATATATGGAGTTTATACATGGAGTTTATACATGGAGTTTATACATGGAGTTTATACATGGAGTTTATATATTATATATGGAGTTTATACATGGAGTTTATACATGGAGTTTATATATGGAGTTTATATATGGAGTTTATACATGGAGTTTATATATGGAGTTTATATATGGAGTTTATATATGGAGTTTATATATTATATATGGAGTTTATATATGGAGTTTATATATTATATATGGAGTTTATATATTATATATGGAGTTTATACATGGAGTTTATATATGGAGTTTATATATGGAGGTTATATATTATATATGGAGTTTATACATGGAGTTTATACATGGAGTTTATACATGGAGTTTATACATGGAGTTTATATATTATATATGGAGTTTATACATGGAGTTTATACATGGAGTTTATATATGGAGTTTATATATGGAGTTTATACATGGAGTTTATATATGGAGTTTATATATTATATATGGAGTTTATATATGGAGTTTATATATTATATATGGAGTTTATATATGGAGTTTATATTTTATATATGGAGTTTATATATTATATATGGAGTTTATATATGGAGTTTATATATGGAGTTTATACATGGAGTTTATATATGGAGTTTATACATGGAGTTTATACATGGAGTTTATATATGGAGTTTATATATGGAGTTTATATATGGAGTTTATACATGGAGTTTATACATGGAGTTTATATATGGAGTTTATATATGGAGTTTATATATGGAGTTTATATATTATATATGGAGTTTATATATGGAGTTTATACATGGAGTTTATATATGGAGTTTATATATGGAGTTTATATATTATATATGGAGTTTATACATGGAGTTTATATATGGAGTTTATACATGGAGTTTATATATGGAGTTTATACATGGAGTTTATACATGGAGTTTATATATGGAGTTTATACATGGAGTTTATACATGGAGTTTATATATGGAGTTTATACATGGAGTTTATATATGGAGTTTATACATGGAGTTTATACATGGAGTTTATATATGGAGTTTATACATGGAGTTTATATATGGAGTTTATACATGGAGTTTATACATGGAGTTTATATATGGAGTTTATACATGGAGTTTATATATGGAGTTTATATATGGAGTTTATATATGGAGTTTATACATGGAGTTTATACATGGAGTTTATACATGGAGTTTATATATGGAGTTTATATATGGAGTTTATATATGGAGTTTATATATGGAGTTTATATATGGAGTTTATATATGGAGTTTATATATGGAGTTTATACATGGAGTTTATATATGGAGTTTATATATTATATATGGAGTTTATATATGGAGTTTATATATGGAGTTTATATATGGAGTTTATATATGGAGTTTATATATGGAGTTTATATATGGAGTTTATACATGGAGTTTATATATGGAGTTTATACATGGAGTTTATATATGGAGTTTATATATGGAGTTTATATATTATATATGGAGTTTATATATGGAGTTTATATATGGAGTTTATATATGGAGTTTATATATGGAGTTTATACATGGAGTTTATACATGGAGTTTATATATGGAGTTTATACAGTATATGGAGTTTATACATGGAGTTTATATATGGAGTTTATACATGGAGTTTATACATGGAGTTTATATATGGAGTTTATATATGGAGTTTATACATGGAGTTTATATATGGAGTTTATACATGGAGTTTATATATTATACATGGAGTTTATACATGGAGTTTATACATGGAGTTTATACATGGAGTTTATACATGGAGTTTATACATGGAGTTTATATATTATATATGGAGTTTATACATGGAGTTTATATATTATACATGGAGTTTATACATGGAGTTTATACATGGAGTTTATATATTATATATGGAGTTTATACATGGAGTTTATATATTATACATGGAGTTTATACATGGAGTTTATATATGGAGTTTATACATGGAGTTTATACATGGAGTTTATACATGGAGTTTATACATGGAGTTTATACATGGAGTTTATATATTATACATGGAGTTTATATATGGAGTTTATATATGGAGTTTATACATGGAGTTTATATATGGAGTTTATACATGGAGTTTATATATTATACATGGAGTTTATACATGGAGTTTATACATGGAGTTTATACATGGAGTTTATACATGGAGTTTATATATGGAGTTTATATATGGAGTTTATATATGGAGTTTATATATGGAGTTTATACATGGAGTTTATACATGGAGTTTATATATGGAGTTTATACATGGAGTTTATACATGGGGTTTATATATGGAGTTTATACATGGAGTTTATATATGGAGTTTATACATGGAGTTTATATATGGAGTTTATACATGGAGTTTAAATATTATACATGGAGTTTATATATGGAGTTTATACATGGAGTTTATATATTATACATGGAGTTTATATATTATATATGGAGTTTATATATGGAGTTTATACATGGAGTTTATATATTATATATGGAGTTTATATATGGAGTTTATACATGGAGTTTATATATTATATATGGAGTTTATATATGGAGTTTATACATGGAGTTTATATATGGAGTTTATACATGGAGTTTATATATTATATATGGAGTTTATATATGGAGTTTATACATGGAGTTTATATATTATATATGGAGTTTATATATGGAGTTTATATATGGAGTTTATATATTATACATGGAGTTTATATATTATATATGGAGTTTATACATGGAGTTTATATATGGAGTTTATACATGGAGTTTATATATGGAGTTTATACATGGAGTTTATATATTATACATGGAGTTTATATATTATATATGGAGTTTATATATGGAGTTTATACATGGAGTTTATACATGGAGTTTATACATGGAGTTTATACATGGAGTTTATACATGGAGTTTATATATGGAGTTTATACATGGAGTTTATATATTATACATGGAGTTTATATATTATATATGGAGTTTATATATGGAGTTTATACATGGAGTTTATACATGGAGTTTATACATGGAGTTTATACATGGAGTTTATATATGGAGTTTATACATGGAGTTTATACATGGAGTTTCATATATGGGTTTATACATGGAGTTTATATATGGAGTTTATATATGGAGTTATATATGGAGTTATATACATGGAGTTTATATATGGAGTTTATACATGGAGTTTATATATGGAGTTTATACATGGAGTTTATACATGGAGTTTATATATGGAGTTTATATATGGAGTTTATATATGGAGTTTATATATTATACATGGAGTTTATACATGGAGTTTATACATGGAGTTTATATATGGAGTTTATACATGGAGTTTATACATGGAGTTTATACATGGAGTTTATATATGGAGTTTATACATGGAGTTTATACATGGAGTTTATACATGGAGTTTATATATGGAGTTTATACATGGAGTTTATATATGGAGTTTATACATGGAGTTTATACATGGAGTGTCTCTCTCTATTTAAGAACTGTACCGCTGACAGACAGACAAGTTGGTGAGACATCTGGAGTCACCGTCCCAGCATCCCTGTGGAACACTTTCTGACACCTTGTAGAGTCCGTGCTCCCGACCAATTGAGGCTGTTCTGAGGGCAAGAAGGTGGGGTCTGGGTGGAGGGAGGGGGGGGGGGTAGAGGAGGGTGGAGGAGGGAGGTAGAAGAGGGTGGAGGGCAGAGGGAGGTAGCGGAGGGTGGAGGAGGGAGATAGAAGAGGGTGGAGGGAGGTAGAGGAGGGTGGAGGAGGGAGGTAGAAGAGGGCGGAGGGAGGTAGGGTGGAGGAGGGAGGTAGAAGAGGGTGGAGGGTAGAGGGAGGTAGAGGAGGGTGGAGGAGGGAGGTAGAAGAGGGTAGAGGGAGGTAGAGGAGGGTGGAGGAGGGAGGTAGAAGAGGGTGGAGGGTAGAGGGAGGTAGAGGAGGGTGGAGGGAGGTAGAAGAGGGTGGAGGGCGGAGGGAGGTAGAGGAGGGTGGAGGGCGGAGGGAGGTAGAGGAGGGTGGAGGGAGGTAGAGGAGGGTGGAGGAAGGTAGAGGAGGGAGTAGGGCAAAGGGAGGAGGGTGGAGGGAGGTAGAGGAGTGTGGAGGGCGGAGGGAGGTAGAGGAGGGTGGAGGGAGGAGTGCGGAGGGAGGAGTACGGAGGGGAGAACAGTTGTACCAGATGTGTTTGTGAGACATGCTGATGATCTTGTACTTTGTTAGTAGTTACAGTCTCATCGCTACAACTCCCCTACGGGCTCGGGAGAGACGAAGGTCGAGAGCCATGCGTCCTCCGAAACACAACCCAACCAAGCCATACACCTAGCGATCTACCAGGCAGTGATGGTGCAGCTGTAGGACCTTTTGAGGATCTGAAGACCCATGCCAAATCTTTTCAGTCTCTTGAAGGGTAATAGGTTTTGTCGTGCCCTCTTCACGGCTGTCATTGTGTCCTTGGACAATGTTAGTTTGTTGGTGATGTGGACGCCAAGGAACTTGAAGCTCTCAACCTGCTCCACTACAGCCCCGTTGATGGGAATGGGGGCGTGCTCGGTCCTCCTTTTCCTGTAGTCCACAATCATCTCCTTAATCTTGATCACGTTGAGGGAGAGGTTGTTGTCCTGGCATCACATTGCCAGGTCTCTGACCTCCTCCCTATAGGCTGTCTCATCACTGTCGGTGATCAGGCCTACCACTGTTGTGTCGTCAGCAAACTTAATGATGGTGTTGGAGTCGTGCCTGGCCGTGCAGTCGTGAGTGAACAGGGAGTACAGGAGGGGACTGAACACGCACCCCTGAGGGGCCCCTGTGTTGAGGATCAGCGTGGCAGATGTGTTGCTACCTACCCTCACCACTTGGGGGTGGCCCGTCAGTATGTCCAGGATCCAGTTGCAGAGGGGAGGTGTTTGGTCCCAGGATCCTTAGCTTATTGATGAGCTTTGAGGGCACTATGGTGTTGAAGGCTGCACTGTAGTCAATGAACAGCATTCTCACATAGGTGTTCCTCTAGTCCAGGTGGGAAAGGGCAGAGTGGAGTGCAATAGAGATTGCATATTCTGTGGATCTGTTAGGGCGCGGTATGCAAATTGGAGTGGGTCTAGGGTATTCTGGGATAATGATGTTTATGTGAGCCATCTCTCAGGGGAGAGGTTGAAAATGTCAGTGAAGACACTTGCCAGTCAGCTGCGGAGAGCGTGATCACACAGACATCCGGAACAGCTGATGCTCTCATGCATATTTCAGTGTTACTTGCCTCGAATCGAGCATAGAAGTTATTTAGCTTGTCTGGCAGGCTCGTGTCACTGGGCAGGTGTCGGCTGTGCTTCCCTTTGTGTGTGTGAGTGAGCGTGAGAGTGAGAGAGAGAGAACGAGAACGAGAACGAGAACGAGAACGAGAACAGGCCTGGTCCTCTACTGAACTTTGCTCGATGGATCCTCAGCTCCCTCTAGTGGTTGTTGGCGGTAATCAATCATTATTTGAACATCTTGAAACTGTGAGTGTATTGTGTGTGTGCACGCTCTACAGTCTGTCTGTAAATTCACACTGAGCGCCGAGGAGAAGAGAGGAGAGAGGAGAAGAGGAGAAGATAAGGGCTCTACTGAACTTAGCTCCATGGAGCTTCAGCTCCCTCTACAGTCTGTCTGCAGATTCACACTGAGCGCCGACGATCACAGAGGAGGAAAAGAGAGAAGAAGAGGAGAATAAGAGAGAAGAGGAGAAGAAGAGAGAAGAAGAGAAGAGAACAATAAGAGAGAAGAAGAGAGAAGAAGAGAAGAAGAGAGGAAGAGAACAATAAGAGAGAAGAAGAGAAGAGGAGAATAAGAGAGAAGAAGAGCGAAGAAGGGAAGATGAGGAGAAGAACGTCTGTTCATTAAAATAATGATTTAGTACTTAAACCTGTTGGCCAAAGCTAATGTTATGAGCAGGCAGGTAGCTTCCACTGGCTAGTGAGGCTGAGACCAGACCAGTTAAGGATTAGTGAGACTGAGGCCAGACCGGTTTAAGGATTAGGAACAACAGTGGAATTTGAAGTTGGCCTTCAAAAAAAAAAGTCCCCTCTTTGTAAGTGACTCAGAACGTTACAATTGTTGTCATATTTAGACTAGATAATGTTACATTGGAACGTGGAGCAATGAAATGGAGTATCAGTCTACTCGGTGACACCCACGACTGGGAAGAGTTTACGCAAATATTAACATCGAAGCTCTTATCGTGGGACTTTTGACTGAGGGGAAATCACCTGCCACCAAGTCAGCCTATTGTGTGTGTCCAATACACCATAGTAGTTTTGACTGAGGATTAGTGAGGATGAGACCAGACCGGTTTAAGGATGAGTGAGGCTGATGTCGAAGCTCTTATCGTGGGACTTTTGACTGAGGGGAAATCCCCTGCCACCAAGTCAGCCTAGTGTGTTTATGGACATTCATATTGCTGTACAGCTTTACCTACGGATTGGGGATCAATGAAATATCAGCTTACTCAGTACCCAAGTTACTCAGTACCCAAGTTACTCAGTACCCAAGTTACTCAGTACCCAAGTTACTCAGCTTACTCAGTACCCAAGTTACTCAGTACCCAAGTTACTCAGTACCCAAGTTACTCAGTACCCAAGTTACTCAGTACCCAAGTTACTCAGTACCCAAGTTACTCAGCTTACTCAGTGCCCAAGTTACTCAGTACCCAAGTTACTCAGTACCCAAGTTACTCAGCTTACTCAGTGCCCAAGTTACTCAGTGCCCAAGTTACTCAGTGCCCAAGTTACTCAGTACCCAAGTTACTCAGTACCCAAGTTACTGGGTCAGTTTGGGTCAGTTTCAGCCTCCAGTATTTATGCTGCAGTAGTTTATGTGTCGGGGGGGCTGGGGTCAGTTTGTTATATCTGGAGTACTTCTCCTGTCCTATTCGGTGTCCTGTGTGAATCTAAGTGTGCGTTCTCTAATTCTCTCCTTCTCTCTTTCTTTCTCTCTCTCGGAGGACCTGAGCCCTAGGACCATGCCCCAGGACTACCTGACATGATGACTCCTTGCTGTCCCCAGTCCACCTGGCCATGCTGCTGTTCCAGTTTCAACTGACCTGAGCCCTAGGACCATGCCCCAGGACTACCTGACATGATGACTCCTTGCTGTCCCCAGTCCACCTGGCCATGCTGCTGCTCCAGTTTCAACTTCCACCTGACTGTGCTGCTGCTCCAGTTTCAACTGTTCTGCCTTATTATTATTCAACCATGCTGGTCATTTATGAACATTTGAACATCTTGGCCATGTTCTGTTATAATCTCCACCCGGCACAGCCAGAAGAGGACTGGCCACCCCACATAGCCTGGTTCCTCTCTAGGTTTCTTCCTAGGTATTGGCCTTTCTAGGGAGTTTTTCCTAGCCACCGTGCTTCTACACCTGCATTGCTTGCTGTTTGGGGTTTTAGGCTGGGTTTCTGTACAGCACTTTGAGATATCAGCTGATGTACGAAGGGCTATATAAATACATTTGATTTGATTTGATTTGACTCAGTACCCAAGTTACTCAGTACCCAAGTTACTCAGTACCCAAGTTACTCAGCTTACTCAGTACCCAAGTTACTCAGTACCCAAGTTACTCAGTACCCAAGTTACTCAGTACCCAAGTTACTCAGTACCCAAGTTACCCAAGTTACTCAGCTTACTCAGTACCCAAGTTACTCAGTACCCAAGTTACTCAGTACCCAAGTTACTCAGTACCCAAGTTACTCAGCTACTCAGTACCCAAGTTACTCAGTACCCAAGTTACTCAGCTTACTCAGTGCCCAAGTTACTCAGTACCCAAGTTACTCAGTACCCAAGTTACTCAGTACCCAAGTTACTCAGTACCCAAGTTACTCAGTACCCAAGTTACTCAGTACCCAAGTTACTCAGCTTAGTCAGTACCCAAGTTACTCAGTACCCAAGTTACTCAGTACCCAAGTTACTCAGCTTACTCAGTACCCATGTTACTCAGTACCCAAGTTACTCAGTACCCAAGTTACTCAGCTTACTCAGTACCCCAAGTTACTCAGTACCCAAGTTACTCAGTACCCAAGTTACTCAGTACCCAAGTTACTCAGCTTACTCAGTACCCAAGTTACTCAGTACCCAAGTTACTCAGTACCCAAGTTACTCAGTACCCAAGTTACTCAGCTTACTCAGTACCCAAGTTACTCAGTACCCAAGTTACTCAGTACCCAAGTTACTCAGTACCCAAGTTACTCAGTACCCAAGTTACTCAGTACCCAAGTTACTCAGCTTACTCAGTACCCAAGTTACTCAGTACCCAAGTTACTCAGTACCCAAGTTACTCAGTACCCAAGTTACTCAGTACCCAAGTTACTCAGTACCCAAGTTACTCAGTACCCAAGTTACTCAGTAACCAACACTTTGAGACATCAGTTGATGTTAGAAGCTTTATAAATAAATGTGATTTGATTTGATTTTTTCTCTCTCCCTATATCGTCCTCCTCAGAGTTCTCAGACTCCAAAACATCCACGTTGTTTTCTCTCCCTATATCGTCCTCCTCAGAGTTCTCAGACTCCAAAACATCCACGTTGTTTTCTCTCCCTATATCGTCCTCCTCAGAGTTCTCAGACTCCAAAACATCCACGTTGTTTTCTCTCCCTATATCGTCCTCCTCAGAGTTCTCAGACTCCAAAACATCCACGTTCTCTGGGTGTCGAGTTAGACTGATATCCCACAATCCATAGGGTGAGGCTGTAGACTAGATAACTAGACTGATATCCCACAATCCATAGGGTGAGGCTGTAGACTAGATAACTAGACTGATATCCCACAATCCATAGGGTGAGGCTGTAGACTAGATAACTAGACTGATATCCCACAATCCATAGGGTGAGGCTGTAGACTAGATAACTAGACTGATATCCCACAATCCATAGGGTGAGGCTGTAGACTAGATAACTAGACTGATATCCCACAATCCATAGGGTGAGGCTGTAGACTAGATAACTAGACTGATATCCCACAATCCATAGGGTGAGACTGTAGACTAGATAACTAGACTGATATCCCACAATCCATAGGGTGAGACTATAGACTAGATAACTAGACTGATATCCCACAATCCATAGGGTGAGACTGTAGACTAGATAACTAGACTGATATCCCACAATCCATAGGGTGAGACTGTAGACTAGATAACTAGACTGATATCCCACAATCCATAGGGTGAGGCTGTAGACTAGATAACTAGACTGATATCCCACAATCCATAGGGTGAGGCTGTAGACTAGATAACTAGACTGATATCCCACAATCCATAGGGTGAGACTGTAGACTAGATAACTAGACTGATATCCCACAATCCATAGGGTGAGACTGTAGACTAGATAACTAGACTGATATCCCACAATCCATAGGGTGAGACTGTAGACTAGATAACTAGACTGATATCCCACAATCCATAGGGTGAGACTATAGACTAGATAACTAGACTGATATCCCACAATCCATAGGGTGAGACTGTAGACTAGATAACTAGACTGATATCCCACAATCCATAGGGTGAGACTGTAGACTAGATAACTAGACTGATATCCCACAATCCATAGGGTGAGGCTGTAGACTAGATAACTAGACTGATATCCCACAATCCATAGGGTGAGACTGTAGACTAGATAACTAGACTGATATCCCACAATCCATAGGGTGAGGCTGTAGACTAGATAACTAGACTGATATCCCACAATCCATAGGGTGAGACTGTAGACTAGATAACTAGACTGATATCCCACAATCCATAGGGTGAGACTGTAGACTAGATAACTAGACTGATATCCCACAATCCATAGGGTGAGACTGTAGACTAGATAACTAGACTGATATCCCACAATCCATAGGGTGAGACTGTAGACTAGATAACTAGACTGATATCCCACAATCCATAGGGTGAGACTATAGACTAGATAACTAGACTGATATCCCACAATCCATAGGGTGAGGCTATAGACTAGATAACTAGACTGATATCCCACAATCCATAGGGTGAGGCTGTAGACTAGATAACTAGACTGATATCCCACAATCCATAGGGTGAGACTGTAGACTAGATAACTAGACTGATATCCCACAATCCATAGGGTGAGGCTGTAGACTAGATAACTAGACTGATATCCCACAATCCATAGGGTGAGGCTGTAGACTAGATAACTAGACTGATATCCCACAATCCATAGGGTGAGACTATAGACTAGATAACTAGACTGATATCCCACAATCCATAGGGTGAGACTATAGACTAGATAACTAGACTGATATCCCACAATCCATAGGGTGAGACTGTAGACTAGATAACTAGACTGATATCCCACAATCCATAGGGTGAGACTGTAGACTAGATAACTAGACTGATATCCCACAATCCATAGGGTGAGACTATAGACTAGATAACTAGACTGATATCCCACAATCCATAGGGTGAGACTGTAGACTAGATAACTAGACTGATATCCCACAATCCATAGGGTGAGACTGTAGACTAGATAACTAGACTGATATCCCACAATCCATAGGGTGAGACTGTAGACTAGATAACTAGACTGATATCCCACAATCCATAGGGTGAGACTGTAGACTAGATAACTAGACTGATATCCCACAATCCATAGGGTGAGACTGTAGACTAGATAACTAGACTGATATCCCACAATCCATAGGGTGAGACTGTAGACTAGATAACTAGACTGATATCCCACAATCCATAGGGTGAGACTGTAGACTAGATAACTAGACTGATATCCCACAATCCATAGGGTGAGACTGTAGACTAGATAACTAGACTGATATCCCACAATCCATAGGGTGAGACTGTAGACTAGATAACTAGACTGATATCCCACAATCCATAGGGTGAGGCTGTAGACTAGATAACTAGACTGATATCCCACAATCCATAGGGTGAGACTGTAGACTAGATAACTAGACTGATATCCCACAATCCATAGGGTGAGACTGTAGACTAGATAACTAGACTGATATCCCACAATCCATAGGGTGAGACTGTAGACTAGATAACTAGACTGATATCCCACAATCCATAGGGTGAGACTGTAGACTAGATAACTAGACTGATATCCCACAATCCATAGGGTGAGGCTGTAGACTAGATAACTAGACTGATATCCCACAATCCATAGGGTGAGACTGTAGACTAGATAACTAGACTGATATCCCACAATCCATAGGGTGAGACTGTAGACTAGATAACTAGACTGATATCCCACAATCCATAGGGTGAGACTGTAGACTAGATAACTAGACTGATATCCCACAATCCATAGGGTGAGGCTGTAGACTAGATAACTAGACTGATATCCCACAATCCATAGGGTGAGACTGTAGACTAGATAACTAGACTGATATCCCACAATCCATAGGGTGAGACTATAGACTAGATAACTAGACTGATATCCCACAATCCATAGGGTGAGACTGTAGACTAGATAACTAGACTGATATCCCACAATCCATAGGGTGAGACTGTAGACTAGATAACTAGACTGATATCCCACAATCCATAGGGTGAGGCTGTAGACTAGATAACTAGACTGATATCCCACAATCCATAGGGTGAGACTGTAGACTAGATAACTAGACTGATATCCCACAATCCATAGGGTGAGACTGTAGACTAGATAACTAGACTGATATCCCACAATCCATAGGGTGAGACTGTAGACTAGATAACTAGACTGATATCCCACAATCCATAGGGTGAGACTGTAGACTAGATAACTAGACTGATATCCCACAATCCATAGGGTGAGGCTGTAGACTAGATAACTAGACTGATATCCCACAATCCATAGGGTGAGACTGTAGACTAGATAACTAGACTGATATCCCACAATCCATAGGGTGAGACTGTAGACTAGATAACTAGACTGATATCCCACAATCCATAGGGTGAGACTGTAGACTAGATAACTAGACTGATATCCCACAATCCATAGGGTGAGACTGTAGACTAGATAACTAGACTGATATCCCACAATCCATAGGGTGAGACTATAGACTAGATAACTAGACTGATATCCCACAATCCATAGGGTGAGACTATAGACTAGATAACTAGACTGATATCCCACAATCCATAGGGTGAGACTGTAGACTAGATAACTAGACTGATATCCCACAATCCATAGGGTGAGACTATAGACTAGATAACTAGACTGATATCCCACAATCCATAGGGTGAGGCTGTAGACTAGATAACTAGACTGATATCCCACAATCCATAGGGTGAGACTGTAGACTAGATAACTAGACTGATATCCCACAATCCATAGGGTGAGGCTGTAGACTAGATAACTAGACTGATATCCCACAATCCATAGGGTGAGGCTGTAGACTAGATAACTAGACTGATATCCCACAATCCATAGGGTGAGACTGTAGACTAGATAACTAGACTGATATCCCACAATCCATAGGGTGAGACTGTAGACTAGATAACTAGACTGATATCCCACAATCCATAGGGTGAGACTATAGACTAGATAACTAGACTGATATCCCACAATCCATAGGGTGAGACTGTAGACTAGATAACTAGACTGATATCCCACAATCCATAGGGTGAGACTGTAGACTAGATAACTAGACTGATATCCCACAATCCATAGGGTGAGGCTGTAGACTAGATAACTAGACTGATATCCCACAATCCATAGGGTGAGACTGTAGACTAGATAACTAGACTGATATCCCACAATCCATAGGGTGAGACTGTAGACTAGATAACTAGACTGATATCCCACAATCCATAGGGTGAGGCTGTAGACTATTTTTATTCCTTTTGCTTCACTGTCAATGACAGACTTTTATTTTGAAAGGCGAACCGCATATTCCACAAGTGTGGCTATTCCTTATTGTGGCTAGCGTCACATAGATATGTGTCCCGACCACGGCTAATCAAATAAGAACTGTGTCTTATTAATTAGTGGTATTTTTTAGATGCTGACAGCTAGTTAGCTAGTTAGCTAGCGAACTATATAGCTACTGAAACATATGATGTCGTTTTGCTGCGTTTTTTGGGGGGGAACATTGTTCGCATCCGTCAGCTATCTAACCCGTCCATAGTTTGGGGAAGGGCAGGTACGCAAAGACAACACTTTACCAGCATCACAGCAAACGGTGTCGGTGAATCGTTGAATCGTGAATACGCTGTCCACTGTCCTCTCTCTGTCTCTCTCTGCCTCTGTCTCTCTCTGTCCACCAGAGAGCAGCATTTCACCATTATGATGGCATCCTGACTGTGTGTGTGTGTGTGTGTGTGTGTGTGTGTGTGTGTGTGTGTGTGTGTGTGTGTGTGTGTGTGTGTGTGTGTGTGTGTGTGTGTGTGTGTGTGTGTGTGAGAGAGAGACAGAGACAGAGAGAGAGAAAGAGAGAGAGAGAGAGACAGAGAGAGAGAGAGACAGAGAAAGAAAGAGAGAGAGAAAGAGAGCGAGAGGGACAGAGACAAACCACCTAAGCCATCACCTACAGAAAGATGAACCTGGAGAAGAGTCCCCTAAGCAAGCTGGTCCTGGGGCTCTGTTCACAAACACACCCTACAGAGCCCCAGGAAAGCAGCACAATTAGACCCAAACAAATCATGAGAAAACAAAAAGATAATTACTTGACACATTGGAAAGAATTAACAAAAAAACAGAGCAAACTACAATGCTATTTGCCCTAAACAGAGAGTACACAGTGGCAGAATACCTGACCACTGTGACTGACCCAAAATTAAGGAAAGCTTTGACTATGTACAGACTCAGTGAGCATAGCCTTGCTATTGAGAAAGGCCGCCGTAGGCAGACATGGCTCTCAGAGAAGACAGGCTATGTGCTCACTGCCCAAAAAATGAGGTGGAAACTGAGCTGCACTTCCTAACCTCCTGCCCAATGTATGACCATATTAGAGACACATATTTCCCTCAGATTACACAGATCCATTGAAACTTCTGTATGTGTAATGTTTACTGTTAATTTTGATTGTTTATTTCACTTTATATATTATCAACCTCACTTGCTTTGGCAATGTTAACACATGTTCCCATGGAGAGAGGGAGAGAGAGAGAGAGAGAGAGAGAGAGAGAGAGAGAGAGAGAGAGAGAGAGAGAGAGAGAGAGAGAGAGAGAGAGAGAGAGAGAGAGAGAGAGAGAGAGAGAGAGAGAGAGAGAGAGAGAGAGAGAGAGAGAGAGAGAGAGAGAGAGAGAGAGAGAGAGAGAGAGAGAGAGAGAGAGAGAGAGAGAGAGAGAGAGAGAGAGAGAGAGAGAGAGAGAGAGAGAGAGAGAGAGAGAGAGAGAGAGAGAGAGAGAGAGAGAGAGAGAGAGAGAGAGAGAGAGAGAGAGAGAGAGAGAGAGAGAGAGAGAGAGTTCAGTGAGGTGTTGTGTGGGAGTACACCGGAAAGAGTATGGAGATAGAAGCCTAAAGGGGTGGTGGAGGTGACTATAAATTAATGAGATGCAAAACAGAAGAGCAGATGGCAAAGAACTTTAGGAAATACACTCACATAGGAATGATGAAGGGGGAGATGATGGTTTGGAGTGTGTGTGAGTATGTAAATGAGTTGAGAAGTGTTTTCATTAAAAAAAGAGAGCAGAGAAAGACAGATATCATCCTACTGGGAGGGACACCCCCCTCATATGACTGGAGCTGTCATATAGAGACAGAGAGGTATCATCCTACTGGGAGGGACACCCCCCTCATATGACTGGAGCTGTCATATAGAGACAGAGAGGTATCATCCTACTGGGAGGGACACCCCCCTCATATGACTGGAGCTGTCATATAGAGACAGAGAGGTATCATCCTACTGGGAGGGACACCCCCCTCATATGACTGGAGCTGTCATATAGAGACAGAGACAGAGAGGTATCATCCTACTGGGAGGGACACCCCCCTCATATGACTGGAGCTGTCATATAGAGACAGAGACAGAGAGGTATCATCCTACTGGGAGGGACACCCCCCTCATATGACTGGAGCTGTCATATAGAGACAGAGACAGAGAGGTATCATCCTACTAGGAGGGACACCCCCCTCATATGACTGGAGCTGTCATATAGAGACAGACAGGTATCATCCTACTGGGAGGGACACCCCCCTCATATGACTGGAGCTGTCATATAGAGACAGAGACAGAGAGGTATCATCCTACTGGGAGGGACACCCCCCTCATATGACTGGAGCTGTCATATAGAGACAGAGACAGAGAGGTATCATCCTACTAGGAGGGACACCCCCCTCATATGACTGGAGGTGTCATATAGAGACAGAGACGGAGAGGTATCATCCTACTGGGAGGGACACCCCCCTCATATGACTGGAGCTGTCATATAGAGACAGAGAGGTAAAATCCTACTAGGAGGGACACCCCCCTCATATGACTGGAGCTGTCATATAGGGACAGAGGTATCATCCTACTGGGAGGGACACCCCCCTCATATGACTGGAGCTGTCATATAGAGACAGAGACAGAGAGGTATCATCCTACTGGGAGGGACACCCCCCTCATATGACTGGAGCTGTCATATAGAGACAGAGACAGAGAGGTATCATCCTACTGGGAGGGACACCCCCCCTCATATGACCGGAGCTGTCATATAGAGACAGACAGGTATCATCCTACTGGGAGGGACACCCCCCTCATATGACTGGAGCTGTCATATAGAGACAGAGACAGAGAGGTATCATCCTACTGGGAGGGACACCCCCCTCATATGACTGGAGCTGTCATACAGAGACAGAGAGGCATCATCCTACTAGGAGGGACACCCCCCTCATATGACTGGAGCTGTCATGTAGAGCAGAGACAGAGAGGCATCATCCTACTAGGAGGGACACCCCCCTCATATGACTGGAGCTGTCATGCAGAGCAGAGACAGAGAGGCATCATCCTACTAGGAGGGACACCCCACTCATATGACTGGAGCTGTCATATAGAGACAGAGAGGTATCATCCTACTAGGAGGGACACCCCCCTCATATGACTGGAGCTGTCATATAGAGACATAGACAGAGAGGTATCATCCTACTAGGAGGGACACCCCCCTCATATGACTGGAGCTGTCATATAGAGACATAGACAGAGAGGTATCATCCTACTAGGAGGGACACCCCCCTCATATGACTGGAGCTGTCATATAGAGACAGAGACAGAGAGGTATCATCCTACTAGGAGGGACACCCCCCTCATATGACTGGAGCTGTCATATAGAGACAGAGACAGAGAGGTATCATCCTACTAGGAGGGACACCCCCCTCATATGCCTGGAGCTGTCATATAGAGACAGAGAGGTATCATCCTACTGGGAGGGACACCCCCCTCATATGACTGGAGCTGTCATATAGAGACAGAGAGATATCATCCTACTAGGAGGGACACCCCCCTCATGACTGGAGCTGTCATATAGAGACAGAGATGGAGAGGTATCATCCTACTAGGAGGGACACCCCCCTCATATGACTGGAGCTGTCATATAGAGACAGAGAAAGAGAGGTATCATCCTACTAGGAGGGACACCCCCCTCATATGACTGGAGCTGTCATATAGAGACAGAGATATCATCCTACTAGGAGGGACACCCCCCTCATGACTGGAGCTGTCATATAGAGACAGAGACGGAGAGGTATCATCCTACTAGGAGGGACACCCCCCTCATATGACTGGAGCTGTCATATAGAGACAGAGAGGTATCATCCTACTAGCAGGGACACCCCCCTCATATGCCTGGAGCTGTCATATAGAGACGGAGAGGTATCATCCTACTAGGAGGGACACCCCCCTCATATGACTGGAGCTGTCATATAGAGACAGAGAGGTATCATCCTACTAGCAGGGACACCCCCCTCATATGACTGGAGCTGTCATACAGAGACAGAGAGGTGTTATCCTACTAGGAAGGACACCCCCCTCATATGACTGGAGCTGTCATATAGAGACAGAGAGGTATCATCCTACTGGGAGGGACACCCCCCCTGATATTTGGGGGGGGGGGGGCAGGACCGAGTTTGGGAAACATTGATATAGAGACCAATACAATACAATATAACAGAATAGACGACAATATAACCAGAATAGAATACAGTATCACAGGCCTCAATACAGTACAGTAGAACCTAACAGAATACAATACAATTGACATTATAAATTCTCTTTCTTTCCTCAGGGTCGTGAGGTGAGACAGAGATGGAGCTTGAGGGATGAGGAACCCTTCTGGATCCTTCATCTGGAATCTGTTCTCATTCCCCTCTTCTTCCTCCATCTGCAGCCCTTGGCTTAATCTGGTCTGTTCTCATTCCTCTCTGGTTCCTTAATCCGGTCTGTTCTCATTCCCCTCTTCTTCCTCCATCTGCAGCCCTTGGCTTAATCCGGTCTGTTCTCATTCCCCTCTTCTTCCTCCATCTGCAGCCCTTGGCTTAATCCGGTCTGTTCTCATTCCTCTCTTGTTCCTCCATCTGCAGCCCTTGGCTTAATCTGGTCTGTTCTCATTCCTCTCTTGTTCCTCCATCTGCAGCCCTTGGTTTAATCTGGTCTGTTCTCATTCCCCTCTTCTTCCTCCATCTGCAGCCCTTGGCTTAATCCGGTCTGTTCTCATTCCTCTCTTGTTCCTCCATCTGCAGCCCTTGGTTTAATCCGGTCTGTTCTCATTCCCATCTGGTTCCTTCATCCGGTCTGTTCTCATTCCCCTCTGGTTCCTTCATCCAGTCTGTTCTCATTCCCCTCTGGTTCCTTCATCCGGTCTGTTCTCATTCCCCTCTGGTTCCTTCATCCGGTCTGTTCTCATTCCCCTCTGGTTCCTTCATCCGGTCTGTTCTCATTCCCCTCTGGTTCCTTCATCCGGTCTGTTCTCATTCCCCTCTGGTTCCTTCATCCGGTCTGTTCTCATTCCCCTCTGGTTCCTTCATCCGGTCTGTTCTCATTCCCCTCTGGTTCCTTCATCCGGTCTGTTCTCATTCCCCTCTGGTTCCTTCATCCGGTCTGTTCTCATTCCCCTCTGGTTCCTTAATCCG
>NW_022262966.1:65000-67500 GCF_002021735.2 Oncorhynchus kisutch | reverse complement strand
AGATGTGGTCAGTGTGTCGATGTGGTCAGTTGTGTAGATGTGTTAGTGTCAGTGTGTAGGTGTGTTAGTGGTCAGTGTGTAGATGTGGTCAGTGTGATAGATGTGTTAGTAGTCAGTGTGTAGATGTGTTAGTGGGTCAGTGTGTAGATGTGGTCAGTGTGTAGATGTGTTAGTGGTCAGTGTGTAGATGTGTTAGTGGTCCGTGTGTAGATGTGGTCAGTGTGTAGATGTGTTAGTGGTCAGTGTGTAGATGTGGTCAGTGTGTAGATGTGTTAGTGGTCAGTGTGTAGATGTGGTCAGTGTGTAGATGTGTTAGTGGGTCAGTGTGTAGATGTGGTTAGTGTGTAGATGTGTTAGTGGTCAGTGTGTAGATGTGTTAGTGGTCAGTGTGTAGATGTGTTAGTGGTCAGTGTGTAGATGGGTTAGTGGTCAGTGTGTAGATGTGTTAGTGGTCAGTGTGTAGATGTGTTAGTGGCCAGTGTGTAGATGTGCTCAGTGTGTAGATGTGGTCCGTGTGTAGATGTGTTAGTAGTCAGTGTGTATATGTGGTCAGTGTATAGATGTGTTAGTGGTCAGTGTGTAGATGTGGTCAGTGTGTAGATGGGTTAGTGGTCAGTGTGTAGATGTGTTAGTAGTCAGTGTGTAGATGTGGTCAGTGTGTAGATGTGTTAGTGGTCAGTGTGTAGATGTGGTCAGTGTGTAGATGGGTTAGTGGTCAGTGTGTAGATGTGTTAGTAGTCAGTGTGTAGATGTGTTAGTAGTCAGTGTGTAGATGTGTTAGTGGTCAGTGTGTAGATGTGTTAGTAGTCAGTGTGTAGATGTGGTCAGTGTGTAGATGTGTTAGTAGTCAGTGGGTAGATGTGTTAGTGGTCAGTGTGTAGATGTGTTAGTGGTCAGTGTGTAGATGTGCTCAGTGTGTAGATGTGGTCAGTGTGTAGATGTGTTAGTGGTCAGTGTGTAGATATGTTAGTGGTCAGTGTGTAGATGTGTTAGTGGTCAGTGTGTAGATGTGGTCAGTGTGTAGATGTGTTAGTAGTCAGTGTGTAGATGTGTTAGTGGTCAGTGTGTAGATGTGTTAGTGGTCAGTGTGTTAGATTGTGGTCAGTGTAGATGGGTTAGTGGTCAGTGTGTAGATGTGTTAGTGGTCAGTGGTAGATGTGTTAGGGGTCAGTGTTGTAGATGTGTGCTCAGTGTGTAAGATGTGTTAGTCGGTCAGTGGTGTAGAATGTGGGTAGCTGTGTAATGTGGTTCAGAGTGTGTAGATGTGTTAGTGGTCAGTGTGTAAATGTGTTAGTGGTCAGTGTGTAGATGTGTTAGTGGTCAGGTTGTAGTATGTGTTAGTGGTCAGTGTGTAGATGTGGTCAGTGTGTAGATGTGGTCAGTGTGTAGATGTGGGTCAGTGGGTAGATGTGTTAGTGGTCAGTGTGTAGATGGTTAGTGGTCAGTGGTAGATGTGGTCAGGTGTAGATGGGTCAGTGTGTCGATGTGGTTCAGTGTGTAAGATGTGTTAGTGGTCAGTGTGTAGGTGTGTTAGTGGTCAGTGTGTAGATGTGGTCAGTGTGTAGATGTGTTAGTAGTCAGTGTGTAGATGTGTTAGTGGTCAGTGTGTAGATGTGGTCAGTGTGTAGATGTGTTAGTGGTCAGTGTGTAGATGTGTTAGTGGTCCGTGTGTAGATGTGGTCAGTGTGTAGATGTGTTAGTGGTCAGTGTGTAGATGTGGTCAGTGTGTAGATGTGTTAGTGGTCAGTGTGTAGATGTGGTTAGTGTGTAGATGTGTTAGTGGTCAGTGTGTAGATGTGTTAGTGGTCAGTGTGTAGATGTGTTAGTGGTCAGTGTGTAGATGTGGTCAGTGTGTAGATGTGGTCAGTGTGTAGATGTGGTCAGTGTGTAGATGTGTTAGTAGTCAGTGTGTAGATGTGTTAGTGGTCAGTGTGTAGATGTGGTCAGTGTGTAGATGTGTTAGTGGTCAGTGTGTAGATGTGTTAGTGGTCCGTGTGTAGATGTGGTAAGTGTGTAGATGTGTTAGTGGTCAGTGTGTAGATGTGGTCAGTGTGTAGATGTGTTAGTGGTCATGTGTAGATGTGGTTAGTGTGTAGATGTGTTAGTGGTCAGTGTGTAGATGTGTTAGTGGTCAGTGTTGTAGATGTGGTCAGTGTGTATATGTGATCAGTGTGTAGATGTGGTCCAATGTGTAGATGTGTTAGTGGTCAGTGTGTAGATGTGGTCAGTGTGTAGATGTGTTAGTGGTCAGTGTGTAGATGTGGTCAGTGTGTAGATGTGGTCAGTGTGTAGATGTGGTTAGTGTGTAGATGTGTTAGTGGTCAGTGGTGTAGATGTGTTAGTGGTCAGTGTGTAGATGTGGTCAGTGTGTATATGTGATCAGTGTGTAGATGTTGGTCAATGTGTAGATGTGTTAGTGGTCAGTGTGTAGATGTGGTCAGTGGTAGATGTGTTAGTGGTCAGTGTGTAGATGTGGTCAGTGTGTAGATGTGGTCAGTGT
>NW_022262966.1:45000-60000 GCF_002021735.2 Oncorhynchus kisutch | reverse complement strand
TAGCTATGATGTGGGCGTGCCCCAAGGGTCAATACTGGGGCCCCTCCTGTTCAGCCTGTACATTAATGATCTGCCCCATAGAGCTATACCTGGGACATCAGACCCATAGAGCTATATCTGGGACATCAGACCCCATAGAGCTATACCTGGGGCACCAGACCCCATAGAGCTATACCTGGGGCACCAGACCCCATAGAGCTATACCTGGGGCACCAGACACCATAGAGCTATATCTGGGGCATAGAGCTATATCTGGGGCACCAGACCCCATATAGCTATATCTGGGCAATCAGACCCCATAGAGCTATATCTGGGGCATAGAGCTATATCTGGGGCACCAGACCCCATATAGCTATATCTGGGAAATCAGACCCCATATAGCTATATCTGGGACATCAGACCCCATAGAGCTATATCTGGGGCATAGAGCTATATCTGGGGCACCAGACCCCATATAGCTATATCTGGGCAATCAGACCCCATATAGCTATATCTGGGAAATCAGACCCCATATAGCTATATCTGGGACATCAGACCCCATAGAGCTATATCTGGGACATCAGACCCCATAGAGCTATATCTGGGACATCAGACCCCATAGAGCTATACCTGGGGCACCAGATGACACATTTCTTATAATTGGAATGTTACAAAACCCTACCTGTAGAGAGACACACACAGGTGGGTTACATGTTGAGTTGAAGAGGCGAGGTTTAGTAACAGGGGTGTGTGTGTGTGTGTGTGTGTAGCGGTTCTCTCATGCTCTCCAATGTACTGCCTTTGCAAGCAGCAGTCAGCCGGTGGAAAGAACGAGAGCCGAGTCGCGCTGAAGGAAGGAACGGCTGCGGATCTTAATGAGCCAGTTGCCCGTTACAAACGGAGATAACACACACACACACAAGACACGGACACTGATTGAAACAACAAACGGACATTTGAGGTTCTCCAAACAAAACTTCTACTATAGTCGCAACGCACAAAAACACACAGTTCCGCGTTGAAACCTAAACCGAACGAAAGCCATGGCTGACTCCGGAGCGAACAGCAACAGCGACGGGGAGGAAAAACCGATGCGGGGCTTCGCTCGCCAGGGCGCTCTCCGACAGAAGAACGTGCACGAAGTGAAGGACCACAAGTTCATCGCTCGTTTCTTCAAACAGCCGACCTTCTGCAGTCACTGCACCGACTTCATCTGGTGAGAGAGAGGAGATGGAGGGGAGGGAGAGGAAGAGAGAGGTACCGCCGGGGTGGCTTTGAATTAAGAGTTTGCCCCCTTTTTTTGCTGAGGGCTGTAGGCTACTGTTGGAAAGAGGGAGAGATAGAGGGAGAGATATCGGAGTGTCTGAGCGGGGATATGAGAGTAGAACAGAGCAGGCTTTTTTGCTGAGGGCTGTAGGCTACTGTTGGAAAGAGGGATAGATAGAGGGAGAGATATCGGAGTGTCTGAGCGGGGATATGAGAGTAGAACAGAGCAGGCTTGGATACCCGCTGGGCACAGACGTCAATTCCAAGTCTATTCCACGTTGGTTGACGGGGGAAACAACGCACTGTGTGCCCAGTGGGTATAGGTTGTCCAGTATCTCATCCCTGCAGCATCAGGCTAGGCTATAGGCTGTCCAGTATCTCACCCCTGCATCAGCATCAGGCTAGGCTATAGGCTGTCCAGTACCTCACCCCTGCAGCAGGCTAGACTATAGGCTGTCCAGTATCTCACCCCTGCATCATTCTATAGGCTGTCCAGTATCTCACCCCTGCATCAGGCTAGGCTATAGGCTGTCCAGTATCTCATCCCAGCAGCATCAGGCTAGGCTATAGGCTGTCCAATATCTCACCCCTGCATCAGGCTAGACTATAGGCTGTCCGGTATCTCATCCCTGCAGCATCAGGCTAGGCTATAGGTTGTCCAGTATCTCACCCCTGCTGCATCAGGCTAGGCTATAGGCTGTCCAGTATCTCACCCCAGCAGCATCAGGCTAGGCTATAGGCTGTCCAATATCTCACCCCTGCATCAGGCTAGACTATAGGCTGTCCAGTATCTCACCCCAGCAGCATCAGGCTAGGCTATAGGCTGTCCAATATCTCACCCCTGCATCAGGCTAGACAATAGGCTGTCCAGTATCTCATCCCTGCAGCATCAGGCTAGGCTATAGGCTGTCCAATATCTCACCCCTGCATCAGGCTAGACTATAGGCTGTCCAGTATCTCATCCCTGCAGCATCAGGCTAGGCTATAGGTTGTCCAGTATCTCACCCCTGCTGCATCAGGCTAGGCTATAGGCTGTCCAGTATCTCACCCCAGCAGCATCAGGCTAGGCTATAGGCTGTCCAATATCTCACCCCTGCATCAGGCTAGACTATAGGCTGTCCAGTATCTCACCCCTGCAGCATCAGGCTAGGCTATAGGCTGTCCAATATCTCACCCCTGCATCAGGCTAGACTATAGGCTGTCCAGTATCTCACCCCTGCATCAGGCTAGACTATAGGCTGTCCAGTATCTCACCCCAGCAGCATCAGGCTAGGCTATAGGCTGTCCAATATCTCACCCCTGCATCAGGCTAGACTATAGGCTGTCCAATATCTCACCCCTGCAGCATCAGGCTAGACTATAGGCTGTCCAGTATCTCACCCCTGCATCAGGCTAGGCCAAAGGCTGTCCAGTATCTCACCCCTGCATCAGACTAGGCTATAGGCTGTCCAATATCTCACCCCTGCATCAGGCTATAGGCTGTCCAGTATCTCACCCCTGCATCAGGCTATAGGCTGTCCAGTATCTCACCCCTGCATCAGGCTATAGGCTGTCCAGTATCTCACCCCTGCATCAGGCTATAGGCTGTCCAGTATCTCACCCCTGCATCAGGCTATAGGCTGTCCAGTATCTCACCCCTGCATCAGCATCAGGCTAGGCTATAGGCTGTCCAGTATCTCACCCCTGTAGCATCAGGCTATTGGCTGTCCAGTACCTCACCCCTGCATCAGGCTAGACTATAGGCTGTCCAGTATCTCACCCCTGCATCATGTCTATAGGCTGTCCAGTATCTCACCCCTGCATCAGACTATAGGCTGTCCAGTATCTCACCCCTGCATCAGGCTAGACTATAGGCTGTCCAGTATCTCACCCCTGCAGCAGGCTAGACTATAGGCTGTCCAGTATCTCACCCCTGCATCAGGCTATAGGCTGTCCAGTATCTCAACCCTGCATCAGGCTAGGCTATAGGCTGTCCAGTATCTCACCCCTGCATCAGACTAGGCTATAGGCTGTCCAGTATCTCGACCCTGCATCAGGCTAGACTATAGGCTGTCCAGTATCTCACCCCTGCAGCATCAGGCTAGACTATAGGCTGTCCAGTATCTCACCCCTGCATCAGGCTAGGCTATAGGCTGTCCAGTATCTCACCCCTGCATCAGGCTAGGCTATAGGCTGTCCAGTATCTCACCCCTGTATCAGGCTAGACTATAGGTTGTCCAGTATCTCACCCCTGCATCAGGATATAGGCTGTCCAGTATCTCACCCCCGCATCAGGCTAGGCTATAGGCTGTCCAGTATCTCACCCCTGTATCAGACTATAGGCTGTCCAGTATCTCAACCCTGCATCAGGCTATAGGCTGTCCAGTATCTCACCCCTGCATCAGGCTAGGCTATAGGCTGTCCAGTATCTCACCCCTGCATCAGGCTAGGCTATAGGCTGTCCAGTATCTCACCCCTGTATCAGGCTAGACTATAGGTTGTCCAGTATCTCACCCCTGCATCAGGATATAGGCTGTCCAGTATCTCACCCCCGCATCAGGCTAGGCTATAGGCTGTCCAGTATCTCACCCCTGTATCAGACTATAGGCTGTCCAGTATCTCAACCCTGCATCAGGCTAGACTATAGGCTGTCCAGTATCTCACCCCTGCAGCATCAGGCTAGACTATAGGCTGTCCAGTATCTCACCCCTGCAGCATCAGGCTAGACTATAGGCTGTCCAGTATCTCACCCCTGCATCAGGCTAGACTATAGGCTGTCCAGTATCTCACCCCTGTAGCATCAGGCTATAGGCTGTCCAGTATCTCACCCCTGCAGCATCAGGCTAGACTATAGGCTGTCCAGTATCTCACCCCTGCATCAGGCTAGACTATAGGTTGTCCAGTATCTCACCCCTGCATCAGGCTAGACTATAGGCTGTCCAGTATCTCACCCCTGCATCAGGCTAGACTATAGGCTGTCCAGTATCTCACCCCTGCATCAGGCTATAGGCTGTCTAGTATCTCACCCCTGCATCAGGCTAGACTATAGGCTGTCCAGTATCTCACCCCCGCATCAGGCTAGACTATAGGTTGTGCAGTATCTCACCCCTGCATCAGGCTAGACTATAGGTTGTCCAGTATCTCACCCCTGCATCAGGCTAGACTATAGGTTGTCCAGTATCTCACCCCTGCATCAGGCTAGACTATAGGCTGTCCAGTATCTCACCCCTGCATCAGGCTATAGGCTGTCCAGTATCTCACCCCTGCATCAGGCTAGACTATAGGTTGTCCAGTATCTCACCCCTGCATCAGGCTAGACTATAGGCTGTCCAGTATCTCAACCCTGCATCAGGCTAGGCTATAGGTTGTCCAGTATCTCACCCCTGCATCAGGCTAGTTTATAGGTTGTCCAGTATCTCACCCCTGCATCAGGCTAGACTATAGGTTGTCCAGTATCTCACCCCTGCATCAGGCTAGACTATAGGTTGTCCAGTATCTCACCCCTGCATCAGGCTAGACTATAGGTTGTCCAGTATCTCACCCCTGCATCAGGCTAGACTATAGGCTGTCCAGTATCTCACCCCTGCATCAGGCTAGTTTATAGGTTGTCCAGTATCTCACCCCTGCATCAGGCTAGTTTATAGGTTGTCCAGTAAGGTTTTTTGCCTTGAACTTCAATCTACCCCTCGTATTATTTGATCAAATCCGTCTGTAAACTCGAGAACAAGTTTTATTTTGTCCAGTAATGGCTGTTCTCAACTCTCTAGAGACGGCAGGAGCGGTAGAGATACTCTGAATGATCTGCTAGGGAATCCTGACCTGTTCACTGGACGTGCTTCCTGTCCCAGACCTGCTGTTCTCAACTCTCTAGAGACGGCAGGAGCGGTAGAGATACTCTGAATGATCGGCTAGGGAATCATGACCTGTTCACTGGACGTGCTTCCTGTCCCAGACCTGCTTCCTGTCCCAGACCTGCTGTTCTCAACTCTCTAGAGACGGCAGGCGCGGTAGAGATACTCTGAATGATCGGCTAGGGAATCCTGACCTGTTCACTGGACGTGCTTCCTGTCCCAGACCTGCTGTTCTCAACTCTCTAGAGACGGCAGGCGCGGTAGAGATACTCTGAATGATCGGCTAGGGAATCCTGACCTGTTCACTGGACGTGCTTCCTGTCCCAGACCTGCTTCCTGTCCCAGACCTGCTGTTCTCAACTCTCTAGAGACGGCAGGCGCGGTAGAGATACTCTGAATGATCGGCTAGGGAATCCTGACCTGTTCACTGGACGTGCTTCCTGTCCCAGACCTGCTTCCTGTCCCAGACCTGCTGTTCTCAACTCTCTAGAGACGGCAGGCGCGGTAGAGATACTCTGAATGATCGGCTAGGGAATCCTGACCTGTTCACTGGACGTGCTTCCTGTCCCAGACCTGCTGTTCTCAACTCTCTAGAGACGGCAGGCGCGGTAGAGATACTCTGAATGATCGGCTAGGGAATCCTGACCTGTTCACTGGACGTGCTTCCTGTCCCAGACCTGCTTCCTGTCCCAGACCTGCTGTTCTCAACTCTCTAGAGACGGCAGGCGCGGTAGAGATACTCTGAATGATCGGCTAGGGAATCCTGACCTGTTCACTGGACGTGCTTCCTGTCCCAGACCTGCTTCCTGTCCCAGACCTGCTGTTCTCAACTCTCTAGAGACGGCAGGCGCGGTAGAGATACTCTGAATGATCGGCTAGGGAATCCTGACCTGTTCACTGGACGTGCTTCCTGTCCCAGACCTGCTTCCTGTCCCAGACCTGCTGTTCTCAACTCTCTAGAGACGGCAGGCGCGGTAGAGATACTCTGAATGATCGGCTAGGGAATCCTGACCTGTTCACTGGACGTGCTTCCTGTCCCAAACCTGCTGTTCTCAACTCTCTAGAGACGGCAGGCGCGGTAGAGATACTCTGAATGATCGGCTAGGGAATCCTGACCTGTTCACTGGACGTGCTTCCTGTCCCAGACCTGCTTCCTGTCCCAGACCTGCTGTTCTCAACTCTCTAGAGACGGCAGGCGCGGTAGAGATACTCTGAATGATCGGCTAGGGAATCCTGACCTGTTCACTGGACGTGCTTCCTGTCCCAGACCTGCTTCCTGTCCCAGACCTGCTGTTCTCAACTCTCTAGAGACGGCAGGCGCGGTAGAGATACTCTGAATGATCGGCTAGGGAATCCTGACCTGTTCACTGGACGTGCTTCCTGTCCCAGACCTGCTTCCTGTCCCAGACCTGCTGTTCTCAACTCTCTAGAGACGGCAGGCGCGGTAGAGATACTCTGAATGATCGGCTAGGGAATCCTGACCTGTTCACTGGACGTGCTTCCTGTCCCAGACCTGCTTCCTGTCCCAGACCTGCTGTTCTCAACTCTCTAGAGACAGCAGGCGCGGTAGAGAGACTCTGAATGATCGGCTATGAAAAGCCAACTGACATTTACTCCTGAGGTGCTGACTTGCTGCACCCTCTACAACTACTGTGATTATTATTATTTGACCATGCTGGTCATTTATGAACATTTGAACATCTTGGCCATGTTCTGTTATAATCTCCACCCGGCAAAGCCAGAAGAGGACTGACCACCCCTCATAGCCTGGTTCCTCTCTAGGTTTCTTCCTAGGTTTTGGCCTTTCTAGGGAGTTTTTCCTAGCCACCGTGCTTCTACACCTGCATTGCTTGCTGTTTGGGGTTTTAGGCTGGGTTTCTGTACAGCACTTTGAGATATCAGCTGATGTACGAAGGGCTATATACATACATTTTATTTGATTTGTTGTGTGTTGGGTGGTGGTGATTGTTTCTCATTTAAAAAACACAAACCAGAATGTCCCGGGGTGTTGAGTGACATGTTGACGCTCGTTTTTAGTTATGCAACATCCATCCATCTGTCTTCATTTGTTGTCTCAGTTATCCATGTGTGTGTGTGTGTGTGTGTGTGTGTGTGTGTGTGTGTGTGTGTGTGTGTGTGCGTGTGTGTGTGCGTGTGCGTGTGCGTGTGTGTGTGTGTGTGTGTTTTCTGACTAATGATGTTTCTATGTATTTGTTTTGTAGGGGATTTGGCAAGCAGGGATTCCAGTGTCAAGGTAGGTGTCTCTCCACATATATAGTGGCTAAGAATCTATTTCTTTACCCACACACACACACCCACTCACCCACTCACCCACACACACACTCACCCACCCACACACCCACCCACCCACCCACACACACACCACTATCTGCCTCAGGGTTCTGATTCTGGAACCTTTCTGCACTCAGCATCTCTCTCTCCTCTCTCTTCATCTCTCTCTCCTCTCTCTTTATCTCTCTCTCTGTTTATCTCTCTCTCTCTCTTTCTCACTCTCTTTCTCTCTCTCTCTTTCTCTCTTTCTCTCTCTCTCTCTCTTCTCTCTCTCTGTTTATCTCTCTCTCTCCCTCTCTCTGTCTCTCTGTCTCTCTCTCCTCTCTCTTTATCTCTCTCTCTCTCCTCTCTCTTTATATCTCTCTCTCTTTATCTCTCTCTCTCTCCTCTCTCTTTATATCTCTCTCTCTTATCTCTCTCTCTCTCCTCTCTCTTATATCTCTCTCTCTTTATCTCTCTCTCTCTTTATCTCTCTCTCTCTCTTTATCTCTCTCTCTCTATCTCTCTCTCTTTCTCTTTCTCTCTCTCTCTCTCTCTCTCTTTCTCTCTCTCTCTCTCTCTCTCTCTCTCTCTCTCTCTCTCTCTCTCTCTCTCTCTCTGTTCCTCTGTCTCTCTCTGTCTCTCTCTGTCTCTCTCTCTCCCTGCTACTCCCTCCGTGTGTGTCGGGGTTGTCCTGGGTTGAGCTCTCTCAGCCACCTGTGGGTCTGGAGTAGAGAGAGTCACTACACAGCTCAGGGCAAAAGGGAATTCCTCTCCACTAGGTCACACAAACATTCACATTTAGCAGAGTGTGTTATTTATTTCACCTTTATTTAACCAGGTAGGCTAGTTGAGAACACCTTTATTTAACCAGGTAGGCTAGTTGAGAACACCTTTATTTAACCAGGTAGGCTAGTTGAGAACACCTTTATTTAACCAGGTAGGCTAGTTGAGGACAAGTTCTCATTTACAATTGCGACCTGGCCAAGATAAAGCAAAGCAGTTCGACAGATACAACGACACAGAGTTACACATGGAGTAAAACAAACATACAGTCAATAATACAGTATAAACAGTCTATATACGATGTGAGCAAATGAGGTGAGAAGGGAGGTAAAGGCAAAAAAGGCCATGATGGCAAAGTAAATACAATATAGCAAGTAAAATACTGGAATGGTAGTTTTGCAATGGAAGAATGTGCAAAGTAGAAATAAAAATAATGGGGTGCAAAGGAGCAAAATAAATAAATAAATAAAAATTAAATACAGTTGGGAAAGAGGTAGTTGTTTGGGCTAAATTATAGGTGGGCTATGTACAGGTGCAGTAATCTGTGAGCTGCTCTGACAGTTGGTGCTTAAAGCTAGTGAAGGAGATAAGTGTTTCCAGTTTCAGAGATTTTTGTAGTTCGTTCCAGTCATTGGCAGCAGAGAACTGGAAGGAGAAAGAAAGAATTGGTTTTGGGGGTGACTAGAGAGATATACCTGCTGGAGCGTGTGCTACAGGTGTAGTTCGTTCCAGTCATTGGCAGCAGAGAACTGGAAGGAGAGGCGGCCAAAGAAAGAATTGGTTTTTGGGGGTGACTAGAGAGATATACCTGCTGGAGCGTGTGCTACAGGTGTAGTTCGTTCCAGTCATTGGCAGCAGAGAACTGGAAGGAGAAAGAAAGAATTGGTTTTGGGGGTGACTAGAGAGATATACCTGCTGGAGCGTGTGCTACAGGTGTAGTTCGTTCCAGTCATTGGCAGCAGAGAACTGGAAGGAGAGGCGGCCAAAGAAAGAATTGGTTTTTGGGGGTGACTAGAGAGATATACCTGCTGGAGCGTGTGCTACAGGTGTAGTTCGTTCCAGTCATTGGCAGCAGAGAACTGGAAGGAGAAAGAAATAATTGGTTTTGGGGGTGACTAGAGAGATATACCTGCTGGAGCGTGTGCTACAGGTGTAGTTCGTTCCAGTCATTGGCAGCAGAGAACTGGAAGGAGAAAGAAAGAATTGGTTTTGGGGGTGACTAGAGAGATATACCTGCTGGAGCGTGTGCTACAGGTGTAGTTCGTTCCAGTCATTGGCAGCAGAGAACTGGAAGGAGAGGCGGCCAAAGAAAGAATTGGTTTTTGGGGGTGACTAGAGAGATATACCTGCTGGAGCGTGTGCTACAGGTGTAGTTCGTTCCAGTCATTGGCAGCAGAGAACTGGAAGGAGAAAGAAAGAATTGGTTTTGGGGGTGACTAGAGAGATATACCTGCTGGAGCGTGTGCTACAGGTGTAGTTCGTTCCAGTCATTGGCAGCAGAGAACTGGAAGGAGAGGCGGCCAAAGAAAGAATTGGTTTTTGGGGGTGACTAGAGAGATATACCTGCTGGAGCGTGTGCTACAGGTGTAGTTCGTTCCAGTCATTGGCAGCAGAGAACTGGAAGGAGAAAGAAATAATTGGTTTTGGGGGTGACTAGAGAGATATACCTGCTGGAGCGTGTGCTACAGGTGTAGTTCGTTCCAGTCATTGGCAGCAGAGAACTGGAAGGAGAAAGAAAGAATTGGTTTTGGGGGTGACTAGAGATAAGACTTTGGTTCTAGCTCTTTATTTTTTGTTAATGTCAGTATTTAAAATATAAATTTTTTCAATTTTACAAGTCAGTTAAAGAACACATTCTTATTTACAATGACGGCCTAGGAACAATGGGTTAACTTCCTGTTCAGGGGCAGAATGACAGATTTTTACCTTGTCAGCTCGGGGATTCGTTATAGCAACCTTTCAGTTACTTGCCCAACGCTCTAACCACTAGACTACCTGCTCTAACCACTAGGCTACCTGCTCTAACCACTAGGCTTCCTGCTCTAACCACTAGGCTACCTGCTCTAACCACTAGGCTACCTGCTCTAACCACTAGGCTACCTGCTCTAACCACTAGGCTACCTGCTCTAACCACTAGGCTACCTGCTCTAACCACTAGGCTACCTGCTCTAACCACAAGGCTACCTGCCTCTAACCACTAGGCTACCTGCTCTAACCACTAGGCTACCTGCTCTAACCACTAGGCTACCTGCTCTAACCACTAGGCTACCTGCCTCTAACCACTAGGCTACCTGCCTCTAACCACTAGACTACCTGCTCTAACCACTAGACTACCTGCTCTAACCACTAGGCTACCTGCCTCTAACCAATAGGATACTTGTCTCTAACCACTAGGATACCTGCCTCTAACCACTAGGCTACCTGCCTCTAACCACTAGGATACCTGTCTCTAACCACTAGGCTACCTGCTCTAACCACTGACTATTGTAGTTGACTATTATAGCTGACTGTTGTAGCTGACTGTTGTAGCTGACTGTTGTAGCTGACTATTGTAGCTGACTATTGTAGCTGACTGTTGTAGCTGACTGATTTGGTTTTGGATTATGTAGCTGACTATTGTAGCCGACCATTGTAGCTGACTATTGTAGTTGACTGTTGTAGCTGACTATTGTAGTTGACTGTTGTAGCTGACTATTGTAGCTGACTGATGTAGCTGACTATTGTAGCTGACTATTGTAGCTGACCATTGTAGCTAACTATTGTAGTTGACTGTTGTAGCTGACTATTGTAGCTGACTGATGTAGCTGACTATTGTAGCTGACTATTGTAGCTGACCATTGTAGCTAACTATTGTAGTTGACTGTTGTAGCTGACTATTGTAGCGGACTATTGTAGCTGACTGATGTAGCTGACTGATGTAGCTGACCATTGTAGTTTACTGTTGTAGCTGACTGATTTGGGTTTGGATTATGTAGCTGACTATTGTAGCCGACTGTTGTAGCTGACTACAGTAGCTGACTGATTTGGGTTTGAATTATGTAGGTGACTGTTGTAGCTGACTATTGTAGCTGACTATTGTAGCTGACTATTGTAGCTGACTATTGTAGCTTACTATTGTAGCTTACTATTGTAGCTGACTATTGTAAATGACTGTTGTAGCTGAATATTGTTGCTGACTGCTGACTAACTGTTGTAGTTGACTGTTGTAACTGACTATTATAGCTGACTGATGTTGAGTTTGGATTATGTAGCTGACTATTGTAGCTGTCTGTTGTCGCTGACTATTGTAGCTGACTGATATAGCTGACTATTGTTGTTGACTATTGTAAATGACTGTTGTAGCTGAATATTGTAGCTGACTGTTGTAGCTTACTAATGTAGCTGACTATTGTAGCTGACTATTGTAGCTGACTGATATAGCTGACTATTGTTGTTGACTGTTGTAGCTGACTGTTGTAGCTGACTGATATAGCTGACTATTGAAGCTTACTAATGTAGCTGACTATTGTAGCTGACTATTGTAGCTGACTGATATAGCTGACTATTGAAGCTGACTATTGTAGCTGACTGATATAGCTGACTATTGAAGCTTACTAATGTAGCTGACTATTGTAGCTGACTATTGTAGCTGACTGATATAGCTGACTATTGAAGCTTACTAATGTAGCTGACTATTGAAGCTGACTATTGTAGCTGACTGATATAGCTGACTATTGTAGCTTACTAATGTAGCTGACTATTGTTGTTGACTATTGTAAATGACTGTTGTAGCTGACTATTGTTGTTGACTATTGTAAATGACTGTTGTAGCTGACTGTTGTAGCTGACTGTTGTAGCTGACTATTGTAGCTGAATATTGTTGTTGACTATTGTAAATGACTGTTGTAGATTACTATTGTAGCTGACTATTGTAGTTGACTGTTGTAGCTGACTGTTGTAGCTGACTGTTGTAAATGACTGTTGTAGATTACTATTGTAGCTGTCTATTGTTGTTGACTGTTGTAAATGACTGTTGTAGCTGACTATTGTAGCTGAATATTGTTGTTGACTGTTGTAGCTGACTATTGTAGCTTACTATTGTAGCTGACTATTGTTGTTGACTGTTGTAAATGACTGTTGTAGCTGACTATTGTAGCTGAATATTGTTGTTGACTGTTGTAGCTGACTATTGTAGCTGAATATTGTTGTTGACTGTTGTAGCTGACTGTTGTAGCTGAATATTGTTGTTGACTGTTGTAGCTGACTGTTGTAGCTGAATATTGTTGTTGACTGTTGTAGCTGACTATTGTAGCTGAATATTGTTGTTGACTGTTGTAGCTGACTATTGTAGCTGAATATTGTTGTTGACTGTTGTAGCTGACTATTGTAGCTGAATATTGTTGTTGACTGTTGTAGCTGACTATTGTAGCTGAATATTGTTGTTGACTGTTGTAGCTGACTGTTGTAGCTGAATATTGTTGTTGACTGTTGTAGCTGACTGTTGTAGCTTACTAATGTAGCTGACTATTGTAGCTGACTATTGTAGCTTACTATTGTAGCTGAATATTGTTGTTGACTATTGTAAATGATTGTTGTAGATTACTATTGTAGCTGACTATTGTAGCTGACTGTTGTAGCTGACTGTTGTAGCTGACTGTTGTAGCTGACTGTTGTAGCCGACTGATGTAGCCGACTGTTGTAAATGACTATTGTAGCCGACTGTTGTAGCCGACTGTTGTAGCCGACTGTTGTAGCCGACTGATGTAGCCGACTGATGTAGCCGACTGATGTAGCCGACTGATGATGTAGCCGACTGATGATGTAGCTGACTATTGTAGCTGACTGATTTAGCTGACTATTGTAGCTGAATATTGTTGTTGACTATTGTAAATGACTGTTGTAGATTACTATTGTAGCTGACTATTGTAGCTGACTGTTGTAGCTGACTGTTGTAGCTGACTGTTGTAGCCGACTGATGTAGCCGACTGTTGTAAATGACTATTGTAGCCGACTGTTGTAGCCGACTGTTGTAGCCGACTGTTGTAGCCGACTGTTGTAGCCGACTGATGTAGCCGACTGATGTAGCCGACTGATGTAGCCGACTGATGTAGCCGACTATTGTAGCTGACTGATTTAGCTGACTGATGTATCTGACTGATGTAGTTGACTGTTGTAGCTGACTGAAGTGGGTTTATTTGTCTCTCCACACACACCTCAAGTGTTGTTTGTCCGTAGTAGAGCTTTATATCACTTAGGACATCACAGACGTAGGAGTTTATGTTACGCAACATTCCGCAGGGTGGGTGGGTGGGTGTGTGTGTGTGTGTGTGTGTGTGTGTGTGTGTGTGTGTGTGTGTGTGTGTGTGTGTGTGTGTGTGTGTGTGAGCATGCATTAGGGAGATTAGAAGATACATTGGAGTGTGTGATGTTCACCAGTGAACACACTGTCTGTGTTTGTATGGGGTTTCTAACTTGTGTTTGTTTATAGTGTATCTACAGAGCCTTCAAGAGAGTCTTCATACCCCTGGATATAATGTTGTTGTGTTACAGCCTGATTTAAAACAATTATTAAATTATATTTTATTTTCTCACCCATCTACACACAATACCCCATAATGACATCACAATACCCCATAATGACATCACAATACCCCATAATGACATCACAATACCCCATAATGACATCACAATACCCCATAATGACATCACAATACCCCATAATGACATCACAATACCCCATAATGACATCACAATACCCCATAATGACATCACAATACCCCATAATGACATCACAATACCCCATAATGACATCACAATACCCCATAATGACATCACAATACCCCATAATGACAAACTGAAAAAACAAACATGTTTGCAAAAATAAAAAATCTAATTTTCACCTGAGTCAATATGTGTTAGAGTATAATCGTTTGGCAGCGATTACAGCCGTGAGTCTTTCTGGGTAAATCTTTCATCTTTAACACGATAACAACGCATCAAAATCCGTCCGTTTAAACTAGAGATGATGTCATCGGGCGTCTCAAATCCTCCGAGTGTCATCGGGCGTCTCAAATCCTCCGATTTGTCATCGGGCGTCTCAAATCCTCCGAGTGTCTCGGACTTCCGCATCTGCCGTGGAAGGTGACCGAGCTACGGTGCTGTTTCTCAGACCATGAGACATCTGCCGTGGAAGGTGACCGAGCTACGGTGCTGTTTCACAGACATCTGCCGTGGAAGGTGACCGAGCTACGGTGCTGTTTCTCAGACCATGAGACATCTGCCGTGGAAGGTGACCGAGCTATGGTGCTGTTTCTGAGACATCTGCCGTGGAAGGTGACCGAGCTACGGTGCTGTTTCTCAGACATCTGCCGTGGAAGGTGACCGAGCTACGGTGCTGTTTCTCAGACATCTGCCGTGGAAGGTGACCGAGCCTTAGACCATGAGACATCTGCCGTGGAAGGTGACCGAGCTACGGTGGTGTTTCTCAGACCATGAGACATCTGCCGTGGAAGGTGACCGAGCTACGGTGCTGTTTCTCAGACCATGAGACATCTGCCGTGGAAGGTGACCGAGCTACAGTGGTGTTTCTGAGACATCTGCCGTGGAAGGTGACCGAGCTACGGTGCTGTTTCTCAGACATCTGCCGTGGAAGGTCACTGAGCCTCAGACCATGAGACATCTGCCGTGGAAGGTGACCGAGCTACGGTGGTGTTTCTGAGACATCTGCCGTGGAAGGTGACCGAGCTACGGTGGTGTTTCTCAGACCATGAGACATCTGCCGTGGAAGGTGACCGAGCTACGGTGGTGTTTCTGAGACATCTGCCGTGGAAGGTGACCGAGCTACGGTGGTGTTTCTCAGACCATGAGACATCTGCCGTGGAAGGTGACC
>NW_022262966.1:17500-40000 GCF_002021735.2 Oncorhynchus kisutch | reverse complement strand
AGGGGACTGATAGTGTTATAGCCAGACTATCTCTATAGATGTATCAGTAGGGGACTGACAGTCTAATAGCCAGGCTATCTCTATAGATGTATCAGTAGGGGACTGACAGTCTTATAGCCAGACTATCTCTATAGATGTATCAGTAGGACTGACAGTCTAATAGCCAGACTATCTCTATAGATGTATCCGTAGGGGACTGATAGTGTTATAGCCAGGCTATCTCTATAGATGTATCAGTAGGGGACTGATAGTGTTATAGCCAGGCTATCTCTATAGATGTATCAGTAGGGGACTGACAGTCTAATAGCCAGACTATCTCTATAGATGTATCAGTAGGGGGACTGACAGTCTAATAGCCAAGCTATCACTATAGATGTATCAGTAGGGGACTAACAGTCTAATAGCCAGACTATCTCTATAGATGTATCAGTAGGGGACTGACAGTCTTATAGCCAGACTATCTCTATAGATGTATCAGTAGGGGACTGATAGACTATCTCTATAGATGTATCAGTAGGGGACTGACAGTCTTATAGCCAGACTATCTCTATAGATGTATCAGTAGGACTGACAGTCTAATAGCCAGACTATCTCTATAGATGTATCAGTAGGGGACTGATAGTGTTATAGCCAAACTATCTCTATAGATGTATCAGTAGGGGACTGATAGTGTTATAGCCAGACTATATCTATAGATGTATCAGTAGGGGACTGACAGTCTAATAGCCAGGCTATCTCTATAGATGTATCAGTAGGGGACTGATAGTGTTATAGCCAGACTATCTCTATAGATGTATCAGTAGGGGACTGACAGTCTAATAGCCAGGCTATCTCTATAGATGTATCAGTAGGGGACTGACAGTCTTATAGCCAGGCTATCTCTATAGATGTATCAGTAGGGGACTGACAGTCTTATAGCCAGGCTATCTCTATAGATGTATCAGTAGGGGACTGACAGTCTTATAGCCAGGCTATCTCTATAGATGTATCAGTAGGGGACTGACAGTCTTATATCTCTATAGATGTATCAGTAGGGGACTGACAGTCTTATATCTCTATAGATGTATCAGTAGGGGACTGACAGTCTAATAGCCAGGCTATCTCTATAGATGTATCAGTAGGGGACTGACAGTCTTATAGCCAGGCTATCTTTATAGATGTATCAGTAGGGGACTGACAGTCTTATAGCCAGGCTATCTCTATAGATGTATCAATAGGGGACTGACAGTCTTATAGCCAGGCTATCTCTATAGATGTATCAGTAGGGGACTGACAGTCTAATAGCCAGGCTATCTCTATAGATGTATCAGTAGGGGACTGACAGTCTTATAGCCAGGCTATCTCTATAGATGTATCAGTAGGGGACTTACAGTCTAATAGCCAGACTATCTCTATAGATGTATCAGTAGGGGACTGATAGACTATCTCTATAGATGTATCAGTAGGGGACTGACAGTCTTATAGCCAGACTATCTCTATAGATGTATCAGTAGGACTGACAGTCTAATAGCCAGACTATCTCTATAGATGTATCAGTAGGGGACTGATAGTGTTATAGCCAGACTATCTCTATAGATGTATCAGTAGGGGACTGACAGTCTAATAGCCAGGCTATCTCTATAGATGTATCAGTAGGACTGACAGTCTAATAGCCAGACTATCTCTATAGATGTATCAGTAGGGGACTGATAGTGTTATAGCCAGACTATCTCTATAGATGTATCAGTAGGGGACTGACAGTCTAATAGCCAGGCTATCTCTATAGATGTATCAGTAGGGGACTGACAGTCTTATAGCCAGACTATCTCTATAGATGTATCAGTAGGACTGACAGTCTAATAGCCAGACTATCTCTATAGATGTATCAGTAGGGGACTGATAGTGTTATAGCCAAGCTATCTCTATAGATGTATCAGTAGGGGACTGACAGTCTTATAGCCAGGCTATCTCTATAGATGTATCAGTAGGGGACTGACAGTCTTATATCTCTATAGATGTATCAGTAGGGGACTGACAGTCTTATAGCCAGACTATCTCTATAGATGTATCAGTAGGGGACTGATAGACTATCTCTATAGATATATCAGTAGGGGACTGACAGTCTTATAGCCAGACTATCTCTATAGATGTATCAGTAGGACTGACAGTCTAATAGCCAGACTATCTCTATAGATGTATCAGTAGGGGACTGATAGTGTTATAGCCAGACTATCTCTATAGATGTATCAGTAGGGGACTGACAGTCTAATAGCCAGACTATCTCTATAGATGTATCAGTAGGGGACTGATAGTGTTATAGCCAAACTATCTCTATAGATGTATCAGTAGGGGACTGACAGTCTAATAGCCAGACTATCTCTATAGATGTATCAGTAGGGGACTGATAGTGTTATAGCCAGACTATCTCTATAGATGTATCAGTAGGGGACTGACAGTCTAATAGCCAGGCTATCTCTATAGATGTATCAGTAGGGGACTGACAGTCTTATAGCCAGGCTATCTCTATAGATGTATCAGTAGGGGACTGACAGTCTTATAGCCAGGCTATCTCTATAGATGTATCAGTAGGGGACTGACAGTCTTATAGCCAGGCTATCTCTATAGATGTATCAGTAGGGGACTGACAGTCTTATATCTCTATAGATGTATCAGTAGGGGACTGACAGTCTTATATCTCTATAGATGTATCAGTAGGGGACTGACAGTCTAATAGCCAGGCTATCTCTATAGATGTATCAGTAGGGGACTGACAGTCTTATAGCCAGGCTATCTTTATAGATGTATCAGTAGGGGACTGACAGTCTTATAGCCAGGCTATCTCTATAGATGTATCAATAGGGGACTGACAGTCTTATAGCCAGGCTATCTCTATAGATGTATCAGTAGGGGACTGACAGTCTTATATCTCTATAGATGTATCAGTAGGGGACTGACAGTCTAATAGCCAGGCTATCTCTATAGATGTATCAGTAGGGGACTGACAGTCTTATAGCCAGGCTATCTCTATAGATGTATCAGTAGGGGACTGATAGACTATCTCTATAGATATATCAGTAGGGGACTGACAGTCCTATAGCCAGACTATCTCTATAGATGTATCAGTAGGGGACTGACAGTCTTATAGCCAGGCTATCTCTATAGATGTATCAGTAGGGGACTGACAGTCTTATATCTCTATAGATGTATCAGTAGGGGACTGACAGTCTTATAGCCAGACTATCTCTATAGATGTATCAGTAGGGGACTGATAGACTATCTCTATAGATATATCAGTAGGGGACTGACAGTCTTATAGCCAGACTATCTCTATAGATGTATCAGTAGGACTGACAGTCTAATAGCCAGACTATCTCTATAGATGTATCAGTAGGGGACTGATAGTGTTATAGCCAGACTATCTCTATAGATGTATCAGTAGGGGACTGACAGTCTAATAGCCAGACTATCTCTATAGATGTATCAGTAGGGGACTGATAGTGTTATAGCCAGACTATATCTATAGATGTATCAGTAGGGGACTGACAGTCTAATAGCCAGGCTATCTCTATAGATGTATCAGTAGGGGACTGATAGTGTTATAGCCAGACTATCTCTATAGATGTATCAGTAGGGGACTGACAGTCTAATAGCCAGGCTATCTCTATAGATGTATCAGTAGGGGACTGACAGTCTTATAGCCAGGCTATCTCTATAGATGTATCAGTAGGGGACTGACAGTCTTATAGCCAGGCTATCTCTATAGATGTATCAGTAGGGGACTGACAGTCTTATAGCCAGGCTATCTCTATAGATGTATCAGTAGGGGACTGACAGTCTTATATCTCTATAGATGTATCAGTAGGGGACTGACAGTCTTATATCTCTATAGATGTATCAGTAGGGGACTGACAGTCTAATAGCCAGGCTATCTCTATAGATGTATCAGTAGGGGACTGATAGACTATCTCTATAGATGTATCAGTAGGGGACTGACAGTCTTATAGCCAGGCTATCTTTATAGATGTATCAGTAGGGGACTGACAGTCTTATAGCCAGGCTATCTCTATAGATGTATCAGTAGGGGACTGACAGTGTTATAGCCAGACTATCACTATAGATGTATCAGTAGGGGACTGACAGTCTTATATCTCTATAGATGTATCAGTAGGGGACTGACAGTCTAATAGCCAGGCTATCTCTATAGATGTATCAGTAGGGGACTGACAGTCTTATAGCCAGGCTATCTCTATAGATGTATCAGTAGGGGACTGATAGACTATCTCTATAGATATATCAGTAGGGGACTGACAGTCCTATAGCCAGACTATCTCTATAGATGTATCAGTAGGACTGACAGTCTAATAGCCAGACTATCTCTATAGATGTATCAGTAGGGGACTGACAGTCTTATAGCCAGGCTATCTCTATAGATGTATCAGTAGGGGACTGATAGTTTTATAGCCAAACTATCTCTATAGATGTATCAGTAGGGGACTGATAGTGTTATAGCCAGACTATATCTATAGATGTATCAGTAGGGGACTGACAGTCTAATAGCCAGGCTATCTCTATAGATGTATCAGTAGGGGACTGACAGTCTTATAGCCAGGCTATCTCTATAGATGTATCAGTAGGGGACTGACAGTCTTATAGCCAGGCTATCTCTATAGATGTATCAGTAGGGGACTGACAGTCTTATAGCCAGGCTATCTCTATAGATGTATCAGTAGGGGACTGACAGTCTAATAGCCAGGCTATCTCTATAGATGTATCAGTAGGGGACTGACAGTCTTATAGCCAGGCTATCTCTATAGATGTATCAGTAGGGGACTGACAGTCTTATAGCCAGGCTATCTCTATAGATGTATCAGTAGGGGACTGACAGTCTTATAGCCAGGCTATCTCTATAGATGTATCAGTAGGGGACTGACAGTCTTATATCTCTATAGATGTATCAGTAGGGGACTGACAGTCTTATATCTCTATAGATGTATCAGTAGGGGACTGACAGTCTAATAGCCAGGCTATCTCTATAGATGTATCAGTAGGGGACTGACAGTCTTATAGCCAGGCTATCTTTATAGATGTATCAGTAGGGGACTGACAGTCTTATAGCCAGGCTATCTCTATAGATGTATCAATAGGGGACTGACAGTCTTATAGCCAGGCTATCTCTATAGATGTATCAGTAGGGGACTGATAGTGTTATAGCCAAACTATCTCTATAGATGTATCAGTAGGGGACTGATAGTGTTATAGCCAGACTATATCTATAGATGTATCAGTAGGGGACTGACAGTCTAATAGCCAGGCTATCTCTATAGATGTATCAGTAGGGGACTGACAGTCTTATAGCCAGGCTATCTCTATAGATGTATCAGTAGGGGACTGACAGTCTTATAGCCAGGCTATCTCTATAGATGTATCAGTAGGGGACTGACAGTCTTATAGCCAGGCTATCTCTATAGATGTATCAGTAGGGGACTGACAGTCTAATAGCCAGGCTATCTCTATAGATGTATCAGTAGGGGACTGATAGTGTTATAGCCAGACTATCTCTATAGATGTATCAGTAGGGGACTGACAGTCTAATAGCCAGGCTATCTCTATAGATGTATCAGTAGGGGACTGACAGTCTTATAGCCAGGCTATCTCTATAGATGTATCAGTAGGGGACTGACAGTCTTATAGCCAGGCTATCTCTATAGATGTATCAGTAGGGGACTGACAGTCTTATAGCCAGGCTATCTCTATAGATGTATCAGTAGGGGACTGACAGTCTTATATCTCTATAGATGTATCAGTAGGGGACTGACAGTCTTATAGCCAGGATATCTCTATAGATGTATCAGTAGGGGACTGACAGTCTTATAGCCAGGCTATCTCTATAGATGTATCAGTAGGGGACTGACAGTCTTATAGCCAGGCTATCTCTATAGATGTATCAGTAGGGGACTGACAGTCTTATATCTCTATAGATGTATCAGTAGGGGACTGACAGTCTTATATCTCTATAGATGCATCAGTAGGGGACTAACAGTCTAATAGCCAGACTATCTCTATAGATGTATCAGTAGGGGACTGACAGTCTTATAGCCAGACTATCTCTATAGATGTATCAGTAGGGGACTGATAGACTATCTCTATAGATGTATCAGTAGGGGACTGACAGTCTTATAGCCAGACTATCTCTATAGATGTATCAGTAGGACTGACAGTCTAATAGCCAGGCTATCTCTATAGATGTATCAGTAGGGGACTGATAGTGTTATAGCCAGACTATCTCTATAGATGTATCAGTAGGGGACTGACAGTCTAATAGCCAGGCTATCTCTATAGATGTATCAGTAGGGGACTGACAGTCTTATAGCCAGACTATCTCTATAGATGTATCAGTAGGACTGACAGTCTAATAGCCAGACTATCTCTATAGATGTATCAGTAGGGGACTGATAGTGTTATAGCCAAGCTATCTCTATAGATGTATCAGTAGGGGACTGACAGTCTTATAGCCAGGCTATCTCTATAGATGTATCAGTAGGGGACTGACAGTCTTATATCTCTATAGATGTATCAGTAGGGGACTGACAGTCTTATAGCCAGACTATCTCTATAGATGTATCAGTAGGGGACTGATAGACTATCTCTATAGATGTATCAGTAGGACTGACAGTCTAATAGCCAGACTATCTCTATAGATGTATCAGTAGGGGACTGATAGTGTTATAGCCAGACTATCTCTATAGATGTATCAGTAGGGGACTGACAGTCTAATAGCCAGGCTATCTCTATAGATGTATCAGTAGGGGACTGACAGTCTTATAGCCAGGCTATCTCTATAGATGTATCAGTAGGGGACTGACAGTCTTATAGCCAGGCTATCTCTATAGATGTATCAGTAGGGGACTGACAGTCTTATAGCCAGGCTATCTCTATAGATGTATCAGTAGGGGACTGACAGTCTTATATCTCTATAGATGTATCAGTAGGGGACTGACAGTCTTATAGCCAGGATATCTCTATAGATGTATCAGTAGGGGACTGACAGTCTTATAGCCAGGCTATCTCTATAGATGTATCAGTAGGGGACTGACAGTCTTATATCTCTATAGATGTATCAGTAGGGGACTGACAGTCTTATATCTCTATAGATGCATCAGTAGGGGACTAACAGTCTAATAGCCAGACTATCTCTATAGATGTATCAGTAGGGGACTGACAGTCTTATAGCCAGACTATCTCTATAGATGTATCAGTAGGGGACTGATAGACTATCTCTATAGATGTATCAGTAGGGGACTGACAGTCTTATAGCCAGACTATCTCTATAGATGTATCAGTAGGACTGACAGTCTAATAGCCAGGCTATCTCTATAGATGTATCAGTAGGGGACTGATAGTGTTATAGCCAGACTATCTCTATAGATGTATCAGTAGGGGACTGACAGTCTAATAGCCAGGCTATCTCTATAGATGTATCAGTAGGGGACTGACAGTCTTATAGCCAGACTATCTCTATAGATGTATCAGTAGGACTGACAGTCTAATAGCCAGACTATCTCTATAGATGTATCAGTAGGGGACTGATAGTGTTATAGCCAAGCTATCTCTATAGATGTATCAGTAGGGGACTGACAGTCTTATAGCCAGGCTATCTCTATAGATGTATCAGTAGGGGACTGACAGTCTTATATCTCTATAGATGTATCAGTAGGGGACTGACAGTCTTATAGCCAGACTATCTCTATAGATGTATCAGTAGGGGACTGATAGACTATCTCTATAGATATATCAGTAGGGGACTGACAGTCTTATAGCCAGACTATCTCTATAGATGTATCAGTAGGACTGACAGTCTAATAGCCAGACTATCTCTATAGATGTATCAGTAGGGGACTGATAGTGTTATAGCCAGACTATCTCTATAGATGTATCAGTAGGGGACTGACAGTCTAATAGCCAGACTATCTCTATAGATGTATCAGTAGGGGACTGATAGTCTTATATCTCTATAGATGTATCAGTAGGGGACTGACAGTCTTATAGCCAGGATATCTCTATAGATGTATCAGTAGGGGACTGACAGTCTTATAGCCAGGCTATCTCTATAGATGTATCAGTAGGGGACTGACAGTCTTATATCTCTATAGATGTATCAGTAGGGGACTGACAGTCTTATATCTCTATAGATGTATCAGTAGGGGACTAACATTCTAATAGCCAGGCTATCTCTATAAATGTATCAGTAGGGGACTGACAGTCTTATAGCCAGGCTATCTCTAAAGATGCATCAGTAGGGGACTAACAGTCTAATATCCAGACTATCTCTATAGATGTATCAGTAGGGGACTGACAGTCTTATAGCCAGACTATCTCTATAGATGTATCAGTAGGGGACTGATAGACTATCTCTATAGATGTATCAGTAGGGGACTGACAGTCTTATAGCCAGACTATCTCTATAGATGTATCAGTAGGACTGACAGTCTAATAGCCAGACTATCTCTATAGATGTATCAGTAGGGGACTGATAGTGTTATAGCCAGACTATCTCTATAGATGTATCAGTAGGGGACTGACAGTCTAATAGCCAGGCTATCTCTATAGATGTATCAGTAGGGGACTGACAGTCTTATAGCCAGACTATCTCTATAGATGTATCAGTAGGACTGACAGTCTAATAGCCAGACTATCTCTATAGATGTATCAGTAGGGGACTGATAGTGTTATAGCCAAGCTATCTCTATAGATGTATCAGTAGGGGACTGACAGTCTTATAGCCAGGCTATCTCTATAGATGTATCAGTAGGGGACTGACAGTCTTATATCTCTATAGATGTATCAGTAGGGGACTGACAGTCTTATAGCCAGACTATCTCTATAGATGTATCAGTAGGGGACTGACAGTCTTATATCTCTATAGATGCATCAGTAGGGGACTAACAGTCTAATAGCCAGACTATCTCTATAGATGTATCAGTAGGGGACTGACAGTCTTATAGCCAGACTATCTCTATAGATGTATCAGTAGGGGACTGATAGACTATCTCTATAGATGTATCAGTAGGGGACTGACAGTCTTATAGCCAGACTATCTCTATAGATGTATCAGTAGGACTGACAGTCTAATAGCCAGGCTATCTCTATAGATGTATCAGTAGGGGACTGATAGTGTTATAGCCAGACTATCTCTATAGATGTATCAGTAGGGGACTGACAGTCTAATAGCCAGGCTATCTCTATAGATGTATCAGTAGGGGACTGACAGTCTTATAGCCAGACTATCTCTATAGATGTATCAGTAGGACTGACAGTCTAATAGCCAGACTATCTCTATAGATGTATCAGTAGGGGACTGATAGTGTTATAGCCAAGCTATCTCTATAGATGTATCAGTAGGGGACTGACAGTCTTATAGCCAGGCTATCTCTATAGATGTATCAGTAGGGGACTGACAGTCTTATATCTCTATAGATGTATCAGTAGGGGACTGACAGTCTTATAGCCAGACTATCTCTATAGATGTATCAGTAGGGGACTGATAGACTATCTCTATAGATATATCAGTAGGGGACTGACAGTCTTATAGCCAGACTATCTCTATAGATGTATCAGTAGGACTGACAGTCTAATAGCCAGACTATCTCTATAGATGTATCAGTAGGGGACTGATAGTGTTATAGCCAGACTATCTCTATAGATGTATCAGTAGGGGACTGACAGTCTAATAGCCAGACTATCTCTATAGATGTATCAGTAGGGGACTGATAGTCTTATATCTCTATAGATGTATCAGTAGGGGACTGACAGTCTTATAGCCAGGATATCTCTATAGATGTATCAGTAGGGGACTGACAGTCTTATAGCCAGGCTATCTCTATAGATGTATCAGTAGGGGACTGACAGTCTTATATCTCTATAGATGTATCAGTAGGGGACTGACAGTCTTATATCTCTATAGATGTATCAGTAGGGGACTAACATTCTAATAGCCAGGCTATCTCTATAAATGTATCAGTAGGGGACTGACAGTCTTATAGCCAGGCTATCTCTAAAGATGCATCAGTAGGGGACTAACAGTCTAATATCCAGACTATCTCTATAGATGTATCAGTAGGGGACTGACAGTCTTATAGCCAGACTATCTCTATAGATGTATCAGTAGGGGACTGATAGACTATCTCTATAGATGTATCAGTAGGGGACTGACAGTCTTATAGCCAGACTATCTCTATAGATGTATCAGTAGGACTGACAGTCTAATAGCCAGACTATCTCTATAGATGTATCAGTAGGGGACTGATAGTGTTATAGCCAGACTATCTCTATAGATGTATCAGTAGGGGACTGACAGTCTAATAGCCAGGCTATCTCTATAGATGTATCAGTAGGGGACTGACAGTCTTATAGCCAGACTATCTCTATAGATGTATCAGTAGGACTGACAGTCTAATAGCCAGACTATCTCTATAGATGTATCAGTAGGGGACTGATAGTGTTATAGCCAAGCTATCTCTATAGATGTATCAGTAGGGGACTGACAGTCTTATAGCCAGGCTATCTCTATAGATGTATCAGTAGGGGACTGACAGTCTTATATCTCTATAGATGTATCAGTAGGGGACTGACAGTCTTATAGCCAGACTATCTCTATAGATGTATCAGTAGGGGACTGATAGACTATCTCTATAGATATATCAGTAGGGGACTGACAGTCTTATAGCCAGACTATCTCTATAGATGTATCAGTAGGACTGACAGTCTAATAGCCAGACTATCTCTATAGATGTATCAGTAGGGGACTGATAGTGTTATAGCCAGACTATCTCTATAGATGTATCAGTAGGGGACTGACAGTCTAATAGCCAGACTATCTCTATAGATGTATCAGTAGGGGACTGATAGTGTTATAGCCAAACTATCTCTATAGATGTATCAGTAGGGGACTGATAGTGTTATAGCCAGACTATATCTATAGATGTATCAGTAGGGGACTGACAGTCTAATAGCCAGGCTATCTCTATAGATGTATCAGTAGGGGACTGATAGTGTTATAGCCAGACTATCTCTATAGATGTATCAGTAGGGGACTGACAGTCTAATAGCCAGGCTATCTCTATAGATGTATCAGTAGGGGACTGACAGTCTTATAGCCAGGCTATCTCTATAGATGTATCAGTAGGGGACTGACAGTCTTATAGCCAGGCTATCTCTATAGATGTATCAGTAGGGGACTGACAGTCTTATAGCCAGGCTATCTCTATAGATGTATCAGTAGGGGACTGACAGTCTTATATCTCTATAGATGTATCAGTAGGGGACTGACAGTCTTATATCTCTATAGATGTATCAGTAGGGGACTGACAGTCTAATAGCCAGGCTATCTCTATAGATGTATCAGTAGGGGACTGACAGTCTTATAGCCAGGCTATCTTTATAGATGTATCAGTAGGGGACTGACAGTCTTATAGCCAGGCTATCTCTATAGATGTATCAATAGGGGACTGACAGTCTTATAGCCAGGCTATCTCTATAGATGTATCAGTAGGGGACTGACAGTCTTATATCTCTATAGATGTATCAGTAGGGGACTGACAGTCTAATAGCCAGGCTATCTCTATAGATGTATCAGTAGGGGACTGACAGTCTTATAGCCAGGCTATCTCTATAGATGTATCAGTAGGGGACTGATAGACTATCTCTATAGATATATCAGTAGGGGACTGACAGTCCTATAGCCAGACTATCTCTATAGATGTATCAGTAGGACTGACAGTCTAATAGCCAGACTATCTCTATAGATGTATCAGTAGGGGACTGATAGTGTTATAGCCAGACTATCTCTATAGATGTATCAGTAGGGGACTGACAGTCTAATAGCCAGACTATCTCTATAGATGTATCAGTAGGGGACTGATAGTGTTATAGCCAAACTATCTCTATAGATGTATCAGTAGGGGACTGATAGTGTTATAGCCAGACTATCTCTATAGATGTATCAGTAGGGGACTGACAGTCTTATAGCCAGACTATCTCTATAGATGTATCAGTAGGGGACTGATAGACTATCTCTATAGATGTATCAGTAGGGGACTGACAGTCTTATAGCCAGACTATCTCTATAGATGTATCAGTAGGACTGACAGTCTAATAGCCAGACTATCTCTATAGATGTATCAGTAGGGGACTGATAGTGTTATAGCCAGACTATCTCTATAGATGTATCAGTAGGGGACTGACAGTCTAATAGCCAGGCTATCTCTATAGATGTATCAGTAGGGGACTGACAGTCTTATAGCCAGACTATCTCTATAGATGTATCAGTAGGACTGACAGTCTAATAGCCAGACTATCTCTATAGATGTATCAGTAGGACTGACAGTCTAATAGCCAGGCTATCTCTATAGATGTATCAGTAGGGGACTGATAGTGTTATAGCCAGACTATCTCTATAGATGTATCAGTAGGGGACTGACAGTCTAATAGCCAGACTATCTCTATAGATGTATCAGTAGGGGACTGATAGTGTTATTGCCAAACTATCTCTATAGATGTATCAGTAGGGGACTGATAGTGTTATAGCCAGGCTATCTCTATAGATGTATCAGTAGGGGACTGACAGTCTTATAGCCAGGGTATCTCTATAGATGTATCAGTAGGGGACTGACAGTCTTATAGCCAGGCTATCTCTATAGATGTATCAGTAGGGGACTGACAGTCTTATAGCCAGGCTATCTCTATAGATGTATCAGTAGGGGACTGACAGTCTTATATCTCTATAGATGTATCAGTAGGAGACTGACAGTCTTATATCTCTATAGATGTATCAGTAGGGGACTGACAGTCTAATAGCCAGGCTATCTTTATAGATGTATCAGTAGGGGACTGACAGTCTAATAGCCAGGCTATCTCTATAGATGTATCAGTAGGGGACTGACAGTCTTATAGCCAGGCTATCTCTATAGATGTATCAGTAGGGGACTAACAGTCTAATAGCCAGACTATCTCTATAGATGTATCAGTAGGGGACTGACAGTCTTATAGCCAGACTATCTCTATAGATGTATCAGTAGGGGACTGATAGACTATCTCTATAGATGTATCAGTAGGGGACTGACAGTCTTATAGCCAGACTATCTCTATAGATGTATCAGTAGGACTGACAGTCTAATAGCCAGACTATCTCTATAGATGTATCAGTAGGGGACTGATAGTGTTATAGCCAGACTATCTCTATAGATGTATCAGTAGGGGACTGACAGTCTAATAGCCAGGCTATCTGTATAGATGTATCAGTAGGGGACTGACAGTCTTATAGCCAGACTATCTCTATAGATGTATCAGTAGGACTGACAGTCTAATAGCCAGACTATCTCTATAGATGTATCAATAGGGGACTGACAGTCTTATAGCCAGGCTATCTCTATAGATGTATCAGTAGGGGACTGACAGTCTAATAGCCAGGCTATCTCTATAGATGTATCAGTAGGGGACTGACAGTCTTATAGCCAGGCTATCTCTATAGATGTATCAGTAGGGGACTAACAGTCTAATAGCCAGACTATCTCTATAGATGTATCAGTAGGGGACTGACAGTCTTATAGCCAGACTATCTCTATAGATGTATCAGTAGGGGACTGATAGACTATCTCTATAGATGTATCAGTAGGGGACTGACAGTCTTATAGCCAGACTATCTCTATAGATGTATCAGTAGGGGACTGATAGTGTTATAGCCAGACTATCTCTATAGATGTATCAGTAGGGGACTGACAGTCTTATATCCAGGCTATCTCTATAGATGTATCAGTAGGGGACTGACAGTCTTATAGCCAGGCTATCTCTATAGATGTATCAGTAGGGGACTGACAGTCTTATAGCCAGGCTATCTCTATAGATGTATCAGTAGGGGACTGACAGTCTTATATCTCTATAGATGTATCAGTAGGGGACTGACAGTCCTATATCTCTATAGATGTATCAGTAGGGGACTGACAGTCTAATAGCCAGGCTATCTCTATAGATGTATCAGTAGGGGACTGACAGTCTTATAGCCAGGCTATCTTTATAGATGTATCAGTAGGGGACTGACAGTCTTATATCTCTATAGATGTATCAGTAGGGGACTGACAGTCTTATAGCCAGGCTATCTTTATAGATGTATCAGTAGGGGACTGACAGTCTTATAGCCAGGCTATCTCTATAGATGTATCAATAGGGGACTGACAGTCTTATAGCCAGGCTATCTCTATAGATGTATCAGTAGGGGACTGACAGTCTAATAGCCAGGCTATCTCTATAGATGTATCAGTAGGGGACTGACAGTCTTATAGCCAGGCTATCTCTATAGATGTATCAGTATGGGACTAACAGTCTAATAGCCAGACTATCTCTATAGATGTATCAGTAGGGGACTGACAGTCTTATAGACAGACTATCTCTATAGATGTATCAGTAGGGGACTGATAGACTATCTCTATAGATGTATCAGTAGGGGACTGACAGTCTTATAGCCAGACTATCTCTATAGATGTATCAGTAGGACTGACAGTCTAATAGCCAGACTATCTCTATAGATGTATCAGTAGGGGACTGATAGTGTTATAGCCAGACTATCTCTATAGCTGTATGAGTAGGGGACTGACAGTCTAATAGCCAGGCTATCTCTATAGATGTATCAGTAGGGGACTGACAGTCTTATAGCCAGGCTATCTCTATAGATGTATCAGTAGGGGACTGACAGTCTTATAGCCAGGCTATCTCTATAGATGTATCAGTAGGGGACTGACAGTCTTATAGCCAGGCTATCTCTATAGATGTATCAGTAGGGGACTGACAGTCTTATATCTCTATAGATGTATCAGTAGGGGACTGACAGTCTTATATCTCTATAGATGTATCAGTAGGGGACTGACAGTCTAATAGCCAGGCTATCTCTATAGATGTATCAGTAGGGGACTGACAGTCTTATAGCCAGGCTATCTCTATAGATGTATCAGTAGGGGACTGACAGTCTTATAGCCAGGCTATCTCTATAGATGTATCAGTAGGGGACTGACAGTCTTATAGCCAGGCTATCTCTATAGATGTATCAGTAGGGGACTGACAGTCTTATATCTCTATAGATGTATCAGTAGGGGACTGACATTCTAATAGCCAGGCTATCTCTATAGATGTATCAGTAGGGGACTGACAGTCTTATAGCCAGGCTATCTCTATAGATGCATCAGTAGGGGACTGATAGACTATCTCTATAGATGTATCAGTAGGGGACTGACAGTCTTATAGCCAGACTATCTCTATAGATGTATCAGTAGGACTGACAGTCTAATAGCCAGGCTATCTCTATAGATGTATCAGTAGGGGACTGATAGTGTTATAGCCAGACTATCTCTATAGATGTATCAGTAGGGGACTGACAGTCTAATAGCCAGACTATCTCTATAGATGTATCAGTAGGGGACTGATAGTCTAATAGCCAGACTATCTCTATAGATGTATCAGTAGGGGGCTGACAGTCTAATAGCCAGACTATCTCTATAGATGTATCAGTAGGGGACTGACAGTCTAATAGCCAGACTATCTCTATAGATGTATCAGTAGGGGACTGACAGTGTTATAGCCAGACTATCTCTATAGATGTATCAGTAGGGGACTAATAGTGTTATAGCCAGGCTATCACTATAGATGTATCAGTAGGGGACTGACAGTCTAATAGCCAGGCTATCACTATAGATGTATCAGTAGGGGACTAATAGTGTTATAGCCAGGCTATCTCTATAGATGTATCAGTAGGGGACTGACAGTCTAATAGCCAGACTATCTCTATAGATGTATCAGTAGGGGACTGACAGTCTTATAGCCAGGCTATCTCTATAGATGTATCAGTAGGGGACTGACATTCTAATAGCCAGGCTATCTCTATAGATGTATCAGTAGGGGACTGACAGTCTTATAGCCAGGCTATCTCTATAGATGCATCAGTAGGGGACTGATAGACTATCTCTATAGATGTATCAGTAGGGGACTGACAGTCTTATAGCCAGACTATCTCTAGATGTATCAGTAGGACTGACAGTCTAATAGCCAGGCTATCTCTATAGATGTATCAGTAGGGGACTGATAGTGTTATAGCCAGGCTATCACTATAGATGTATCAGTAGGGGACTGACAGTCTAATAGCCAGGCTATCACTATAGATGTATCAGTAGGGGACTAATAGTGTTATAGCCAGGCTATCTCTATAGATGTATCAGTAGGGGACTGACAGTCTAATAGCCAGACTATCTCTATAGATGTATCAGTAGGGGACTGACAGTCTTATAGCCAGGCTATCTCTATAGATGTATCAGTAGGGGACTGACATTCTAATAGCCAGGCTATCTCTATAGATGTATCAGTAGGGGACTGACAGTCTTATAGCCAGGCTATCTCTATAGATGCATCAGTAGGGGACTGATAGACTATCTCTATAGATGTATCAGTAGGGGACTGACAGTCTTATAGCCAGACTATCTCTAGATGTATCAGTAGGACTGACAGTCTAATAGCCAGGCTATCTCTATAGATGTATCAGTAGGGGACTGATAGTGTTATAGCCAGACTATCTCTATAGATGTATCAGTAGGGGACTGACAGTCTAATAGCCAGACTATCTCTATAGATGTATCAGTAGGGGACTGATAGTCTAATAGCCAGACTATCTCTATAGATGTATCAGTAGGGGGCTGACAGTCTAATAGCCAGACTATCTCTATAGATGTATCAGTAGGGGACTGACAGTCTAATAGCCAGACTATCTCTATAGATGTATCAGTAGGGGACTGACAGTCTAATAGCCAGACTATCTCTATAGATGTATCAGTAGGGGACTGACAGTCTAATAGCCAGACTATCTCTATAGATGTATCAGTAGGGGACTGACAGTGTTATAGCCAGACTATCTCTATAGATGTATCAGTAGGGGACTAATAGTGTTATAGCCAGGCTATCACTATAGATGTATCAGTAGGGGACTGACAGTCTAATAGCCAGGCTATCACTATAGATGTATCAGTAGGGGACTAATAGTGTTATAGCCAGGCTATCTCTATAGATGTATCAGTAGGGGACTGACAGTCTAATAGCCAGACTATCTCTATAGATGTATCAGTAGGGGACTGACAGTCTAATAGCCAGACTATCACTATAGATGTATCAGTAGGGGACTGACAGTCCAATAGCCAGACTATCACTATAGATGTATCAGTAGGGGACTGATAGTGTTATAGCCAGGCTATCACTATAGATGTATCAGTAGGGGACTGATAGTGTTATAGCCAGGCTATAGTGAAATATCACTCTACTGCCAGGCACCACCACAGTGTATTAGGTGTGTTTAGAGTGTGTCAAACATCATGAATCTATCTAGAGTCTAGTGTGTGTGTGTGTGTGTGTGTGTGTGTGTGTGTGTGTGTGTGTGTGTGTGTGTGTGTGTGTGTGTGTGTGTGTGTGTCGAACATCGTGAAAGAACTGTTCTATATCGAGAGTCTACTGGGTGTGTGTGTGTGTGTGTGTGTGTGTGTGTGTGTGTGTGTGTGTGTGTGTGTGTGTGTGTGTGTGTGTGTGTGTGTGTGTGTAACTAGGTTAATTGTATATCTCAGTAGGGACCGTCTCGTCCTGATTTACTCTGCTTGTCCTATATAGGTCATATTCCCACACACACATACACATGCGCACACACACATGTGCACACACCTGGTGTTTCTTTCTAACAGGTGTGTCTCACTAACAGGTGTGTCTATCTAACAGGTGTGTCTATCTAACAGGTGTGTCTATCTAACAGGTGTGTCTATCTAACAGGTGTGTCTATCTAACAGGTGTGTGTATCTAACAGGTGTGTCTAACTAACAGGTGTGTTTATCTAACAGGTGTGTCTAACTAACAGGTGTGTCTATCTAACAGGTGTGTCTAACTAACAGGTGTGTCTATCTAACAGGTGTGTCTATCTAACAGGTGTGTCTATCTAACAGGTGTGTCTATCTAACAGGTGTGTCTATCTAACAGGTGTGTCTATCTAACAGGTGTGTCTATCTAACAGGTGTGTATATCTAACAGGTGTGTCTATCTAACAGGTGTGTCTATCTAACAGGTGTGTCTATCTAACAGGTGTGTTTATCTAACAGGTGTGTTTATCTAACAGGTGTGTCTACGTGGCCCTGGTCCCCTAAATGGTACACTATGGGGCCCTGGTCCCCTAAATGTTACACTATGGGGCCCTGGTCCACAGCAGTACACTATATAGGTGATAGGGTTTCTATTTGGGAGGCACTATGTCAATGTTGGTAAGGACCAGTTAATTTTTTAATTTTTTATTTCACCTTTATTTAACCAGGTAGGCTAGTTGAGAACACCTTTATTTAACCAGGTAGACTAGTTGAGAACACCTTTATTTAACCAGGTAGGCTAGTTGAGAACACCTTTATTTAACCAGGTAGGCTAGTTGAGAACACCTTTATTTAACCAGGTAGGCTAGTTGAGAACACCTTTATTTAACCAGGTAGGCTAGTTGAGAACAAGTTCTCATTTGCAACTGCGACCTGGCCAAGATAAAGCATAGCAGTGTGAACAGACAACACAGAGTTACACATGGAGTAAACAATTAACAAGTCAATAACACAGTAGAAAAAAATACTAATGTAGCTAAAGGCCCTCTGGCTAGCACGCTATTCGCTAATTATATTGACTGCTGTTGGCTTGTTTACACAGTAAACACACACACACACACACACACACACACACACACACACACACACACACACACACACACACACACACACACACACACACACACACACACACACACACACACACACACACACACAGAGAGGTGTTGGTTGGGTCCAGACTGTGTTTCATCTCTAGTTAGAGCCAGGTGTTGGTTGGGTCCAGACTGTGTTTCATCTCTAGTTAGAGCCAGGTGTTGGTTGGGTCCAGACTGTGTGTCATCTCTAGTTAGAGCCAGGTGTTGGTTGGGTCCAGACTGTGTTTCATCTCTAGTTAGAGCCAGGTGTTGGTTGGGTCCAGACTGTGTTTCATCTCTAGTTAGAGCCAGGTGTTGGTTGGATCCAGACTGTGTTTAATCTCTAGTTAGAGCCAGGTGTTGGTTGGGTCGGTCTAGACTGTGTTTCATCTCTAGTTAGAGCCAGGTGTTGGTTGGGTCCAGACTGTGTTTCATCTCTAGTTAGAGCCAGGTGTTGGTTGGGTCCAGACTGTGTTTCATCTCTAGTTAGAGCCAAGTGTTGGTTGGGTCCAGACTGTGTTTCATCTCTAGTTAGAGCCAGGTGTTGGTTGGATCCAGACTGTGTTTCATCTCTAGTTAGAGCCAGGTGTTGGTTGGGTCGGTCCAGACTGTGTTTCATCTCTAGTTAGAGCCAGGTGTTGGTTGGGTCCAGACTGTGTTTCATCTCTAGTTAGAGCCAGGTGTTGGTTGGGTCGGTCCAGACTGTGTTTCATCTCTAGTTAGAGCCAGGTGTTGGTTGGATCCAGACTGTGTTTCATCTCTAGTTAGAGCCAGGTGTTGGTTGGGTCGGTCCAGACTGTGTTTCATCTCTAGTTAGAGCCAGGTGTTGGTTGGGTCCAGACTGTGTTTCATCTCTAGTTAGAGCCAGGTGTTGGTTGGATCCAGACTGTGTTTCATCTCTAGTTAGAGCCAGGTGTTGGTTGGGTCCAGACTGTGTTTCATCTCTAGTTAGAGCCAGGTGTTGGTTGGATCCAGACTGTGTTTCATCTCTAGTTAGAGCCAGGTGTTGGTTGGGTCCAGACTGTGTTTCATCTCTAGTTAGAGCCAGGTGTTGGTTGGGTCCAGACTGTGTTTCATCTCTAGTTAGAGCCAGGTGTTGGTTGGGTCCAGACTGTGTTTCATCTCTAGTTAGAGCCAGGTGTTGGTTGGGTCCAGACTGTGTTTCATCTCTAGTTAGAGCCAGGTGTTGGTTGGGTCCAGACTGTGTTTCATCTCTAGTTAGAGCCAGGTGTTGGTTGGGTCCAGACTGTGTTTCATCTCTAGTTAGAGCCAGGTGTTGGTTGGGTCCAGACTGTGTTTCATCTCTAGTTAGAGCCAGGTGTTGGTTGGGTCCAGACTGTGTTTCATCTCTAGTTAGAGCCAGGTGTTGGTTGGGTTCAGACTGTGTTTCAGCCAGGTGTTGGTTGGGTCCAGACTGTGTTTCATCTCTAGTTAGAGCCAGGTGTTGGTTGGGTCCAGACTGTGTTTCATCTCTAGTTAGAGCCAGGTGTTGGTTGGGTCCAGACTGTGTTTCATCTCTAGTTAGAGCCAGGTGTTGGTTGGGTCCAGACTGTGTTTCATCTCTAGTTAGAGCCAGGTGTTGGTTGGGTCCAGACTGTGTTTCATCTCTAGTTAGAGCCAGGTGTTGGTTGGGTCCAGACTGTGTTTCATCTCTAGTTAGAGCCAGGTGTTGGTTGGGTCCAGACTGTGTTTCATCTCTAGTTAGAGCCAGGTGTTGGTTGGGTCCAGACTGTGTTTCATCTCTAGTTAGAGCCAGGTGTTGGTTGGGTCCAGACTGTGTTTCATCTCTAGTTAGAGCCAGGTGTTGGTTGGGTCCAGACTGTGTTTCATCTCTAGTTAGAGCCAGGTGTTGGTTGGATCCAGACTGTGTTTCATCTCTAGTTAGAGCCAGGTGTTGGTTGGGTCGGTCCAGACTGTGTTTCATCTCTAGTTAGAGCCAGGTGTTGGTTGGGTCCAGACTGTGTTTCATCTCTAGTTAGAGCCAGGTGTTGGTTGGGTCCAGACTGTGTTTCATCTCTAGTTAGAGCCAGGTGTTGGTTGGATCCAGACTGTGTTTCATCTCTAGTTCGAGCCTGGTGTTGGTTGGGTCGGTCCAGACTGTGTTTCATCTCTAGTTAGAGCCAGGTGTTGGTTGGATCCAGACTGTGTTTCATCTCTAGTTAGAGCCAGGTGTTGGTTGGGTCGGTCCAGACTGTGTTTCATCTCTAGTTAGAGCCAGGTGTTGGTTGGGTCCAGACTGTGTTTCATCTCTAGTTAGAGCCAGGTGTTGGTTGGATCCAGACTGTGTTTCATCTCTAGTTAGAGCCAGGTGTTGGTTGGGTCCAGACTGTGTTTCATCTCTAGTTAGAGCCAGGTGTTGGTTGGATCCAGACTGTGTTTCATCTCTAGTTAGAGCCAGGTGTTGGTTGGGTCCAGACTGTGTTTCATCTCTAGTTAGAGCCAGGTGTTGGTTGGGTCCAGACTGTGTTTCATCTCTAGTTAGAGCCAGGTGTTGGTTGGGTCCAGACTGTGTTTCATCTCTAGTTAGAGCCAGGTGTTGGTTGGGTCCAGACTGTGTTTCATCTCTAGTTAGAGCCAGGTTTTGGTTGGGTCCAGACTGTGTTTCATCTCTAGTTAGAGCCAGGTGTTGGTTGGGTCCAGACTGTGTTTCATCTCTAGTTAGAGCCAGGTGTTGGTTGGGTCCAGACTGTGTTTCATCTCTAGTTAGAAGCCAGGTGTTGGTTGGGTCCAGACTGTGTTTCATCTCTAGTTAGAGCCAGGTGTTGGTTGGGTTCAGACTGTGTTTCAGCCAGGTGTTGGTTGGGTCCAGACTGTGTTTCATCTCTAGTTAGAGCCAGGTGTTGGTTGGGTCCAGACTGTGTTTCATCTCTAGTTAGAGCCAGGTGTTGGTTGAGTCCAGACTGTGTTTCATCTCTAGTTAGAGCCAGGTGTTGGTTGGGTCAGTCCAGATGTTGAAGAGTGTGTATGTCTTATCTCCTCTCCTCTTGACCTTGTGTGGAGGTTGTTAAATGGTTGTTATATGGTTGTGTGAAAGTCGTTATGGTTTTGTGAATGTTGTTCCAGTGTGTGTGACAGAACTTGTATATAAATGAGCTGTTATTGGTGGGTGGCGACGTGTCAGAGTCAATGTTATAATTATTTCAGGAATTTCCTGGATTTGATTTGGCCAAGTACATCTGCGGTCTCTGCTCATGAAGCGGTCTCTGCTCATGAAGCGGTCTCTGCTCATGAAGCGGTCTCTGCTCATGAAGCGGTCTCTGCTCATGAAACGGTCTCTGCTCATGAAGCGGTCTCTGCTCATGAAGCGGTCTCTGCTCATGAAACAGTCTCTGCTCATGAAGCGGTCTCTGCTCATGATGCGGTCTCTGCTCATGAAGCGGTCTCTGCTCATGAAGCGGTCTCTGCTCATGAAGCGGTCTCTGCTCATGATGCGGTCTCTCCTCATGAAGCAGTCTCTGCTCATGAAGCGGTCTCTGCTCATGAAGCGGTCTCTGTCAGTTTGGCTGCCGGAGTGTGAGAGGGAGAAGCCGGTGTGCTTCGCAGTTTACCGGATCTTTTCTGTAGTTTTCTAGAAGATCACAACGATGCATCGGAGCAGATGATGCGCTGTCAGTTTACATTCCTCCTCGTCATCACTCTCCGCTGTCATCCAATGGACTCAAACTAGCCACAAGTTCTGACTGAGCTCAATTGTCATCAAACGCATAAACAGCGATACGTTTCTCTCTCTTTCATGCAAA